>NW_027256894.1:9352694-9462694 GCF_029215685.1 Pituophis catenifer annectens
GAATATTTCTCCTAAAAGAGAGGCAGAAACTCATTTCCCCCCCCCCCACCTTTGTCAATGGGCCATTAAGACCTGGGCCAGTCCATTCTACATAAATGGCAGAGCCATTTAATTGCCCTTCATTGCATCACCCAACAAGATTCAACCAAACTTAGCACACAGACAACCTACAAAGCTACCCATGACTCTGACAGTAACCAATCAGGATTCTCTCTTTTTTTTTTTTTTAATTTGATTTATATGCCGCCCTTCTCCGGAGACTCAGGGCGGCTTACAATGCGTTAAGCAATAGCCTTCATACTTTTGTATATTTTATACAAAGTCAGCTTATTGCCCCCACAAACTGGGGCATTCCTCATTTAACCTACCTTAGAAAGGATGGAAGGCTGAGTCAACCTTGAGTCTGGTAAGATTCGAACCTGCAGAAATTGCAGGCAGCTGTGTTAATAACAGGGTGCATTAAACCACTGTACTACCAAGGCTCTAGGAAGTTCAAAGCCAGAGAGGGTATAAAACTCAGGGACTCTCAGCATCTCTTCCCTTTTTTCACCCAAGATCTCCAAGGCATGTGATCCTGTTCATCAATAGACCTTCTTTCCAAGCAACTTCCATGAATCCAATGTCTTTTTCCCCACTTGGAATTGAATCCAGAAGGATATTTTTTCCAGCAAGGGGAATGCTGAGATACCAAGCCGCACTGTTGACCTCATCTAGTTTTGCTGCCTTTACGTTGTTTCATGCTTCATGTTTGAGAGCAGAGAATGGATCCGGGGCTTGGAGCAAAACCGCACAGTCCCCTCTCATCTTGGAAGAAATGAACGAGCCGTCCAGGATACCCCTGAGTGTGGGCAAAGTGGCTCTCTCTTGACAGATAGGGGATCTCCAAAGAACTCTTTCGTGAACACAGTTCATTAAGGTGGAAATAGGACTCTCCAGACTTAAGGGTGACGATGGCTTGAAAATACAGGTAGTTTGTCCCAGAAATCAGCCAATGTCTTTGTTGGTTGGAATGACCCCTTGTGGTTTCTCCTGCGCTGATCATTAATGGGGTGAACAGCGCTGGGCTAGAATTCGTTGTTTGCAAAAGGTGGTTTATACAAGGCTGTTGCAATGGAGGAAGGAGAAATTGAGAAGTAAAGCAAAGTGAGTGTGTCAACGGCAACAGGTCCCTTCCTTGCCAAAGCTGTTAACAACCAATTTCTCTCTAACAACACATGATTTACTTTAAGCCTGTGCTGATATTCTGAGTGCATACATGCAAACAAACATAAAAGGCTGCAATCTTATCTATAGGCACTTTAATATACACTTGGCAAACATCTGCGCCAAGAACCATCTGGGAATATCCTCTTTGTAGGGATGGGAAGGCAATGCAAACAAACTCACGGGTATGTTTGGGAGCTGAGACAGGCCTGGGCAAGTGGGATTTCTTTCTTTCTTTCTTTCTTTCTTTCTTTCTTTCTTTCTTTCTTTCTTTCTTTCTTTCTTTCTTTCTTTCTTCTTTCCTTCCTTCCTTCCTTCCTTCCTTCCTCCTTCTTTCTTTCTTTCTTTCTTTTTCTGTCTTTCTTTCTCTCTCTTTTCTTCTCTCTCTTTCTTTTTCTTTCTTTATCCCTCTTTCCCTTCCTCCCTCCCCTCCCTCCCTCTTCCTTCCTTCCCTCCTTTCTTTCTCCTTTCTTTTTCTCTTTCTTTTCTTTCTTTCTCTTTCTTTTTCTTTTTTTCTCCCTCTTTCCCTTCCTTCCTTCCTTCCTCCCTTTTCTTTCTCTTTCTCTTTCTCTTTCTCTTTCTCTTTCTCTTTCTCTTTCTCTTTCTCTTTCTCTTTCTCTTTCTCTTTCTCTTTTTCTTTCTTCTTTTTCTCTCTCCCTCTTTCTTTTTCTCTCTTTCTTTCTCCTTCTCTTCTTCCTCCCTCCCTTTCTTTCTTTCTTTTTTCTTCCTCCCTTTCTTTCTTTCTTTCTTTCTTTCCTTCCTTCCTTCCTTCTTTCCTTCCTTCCTTCCTTCCTTCCTTCCTTCCTTCCTTCCTTCCTTCCTCCCTTCCCTTCCCTTCCCTTCCCTTCCCTTCCCTCTAAAGAGAGAAAGATGGAGCAAAAGAGCAGTTACTTTTACATTGTCTTGGAAAGATTAATTTCACAGGAACAAGAAAGATAGAGTGAATATGCCCAGGGGGGCTTCTGTCATTCTTTCTCCTTTCCTGAGGTGAGATGTCTGATATATTTAACGAACTCAAACACAGAAGGCAACTGGCACCAGTTCTTGAGAGGGAAACGTTTGATGGCATGAGGGTTCTGGAGTCCCAGATGTCCTTTAGCATCAAAGCCCTTTCTAAACATTGAACCAATTTAATCTTAAACCCTTCAGATGGTCTCCTGGGCTTTCTTCATTTTACTAGCCGTTCTGGATCCAGTTGGCTGTGCTGGCCGACTGGCACCCTCCTGGTGCTGGTCATTGCCTTGTGCCACCATTTAATGCTGGGCTCCTGGGTTCTCAGCTGTCCATTTTAATATTTGCATAATGGATTCAACAGTGGTCCATAAGTCAATGACTTTGCCTCCCCCTGAGAAGCTCAGGCTGCCTTCAGACTCTTCCATCTGCCAGTGGGCAGCCTTTTGATTTCTGCCCACACTGGGTGAAGAGGTTGTTAAAAAAAATGCTTTTAAAAGCCTCTGACGATCAGGCAACTCAGCTGGGATCGTCAGAGGCTTTTAAAAGCATTTTTTTTCCCCTGTAGAAAAAATGCTTTTAAAAGGCTCTGACGATCCCAGCTGAGCCGCGCGATCATCAGAGGCCTTTTTTTACTTTTAAAAGCATTTTTTCAGCCGAAGAGGTTGTAGAAAAAATGCTTTTAAAAGTTAAAAAAAACAGCCTCTGATGATCGCACGGCTCAGCTGGGCAGGGGGGGGGGGCAGGGATTTTTGCTACCGGTTCTTCGAACCACCCGCCACCATCGCTACCGGATTGGGCGATCTGGTCTGAACCGGGAGCATTTCACCCCTGATTGCAGCCTCTGGAAGGCTCTGAATTAAGACTGGGCTGTTTAGGCCGCGATCGTAACTCTTTCGGACTGGCACAATGGCTTCCTTTATGGCTATAGTGCTTTAGCCTTTTCCAACTTTCCAACAGACTCATGTTGAAGTGTTTAGACGCTTCGGGGAAACATTTACTTTGGGAACCAGAATGGCATTCCTGAGGATATCCAAGGTGAATGAATGTCTGGTCTTTTGTGATAAAAGAGAGAACCAGGAGACACGGAATGATGTCCCACTTCAGTACCCATTTTACAGCACATAAACAATACTGTTTATTACCGCTGTTTATTGCTCGTCTCTCAGACGTGCCATGCCACAGGCAACACTTCAATTGTGTTTATATTTCACCCAATTTTCTTCCAGGAATGAATGTGCTCCCCTCTCATCCCCCCACCCGCCCCAAGAGCTCTGAGGACATTCTTAGGATGGAAATCAAAGTTTGTCATATTTTTCTGAGGCTCCTTTTGTCATTCAAGCCTCCAATTCCTCAGTTCAGAAGTTTAAAATCTTAAAAAAACTGCTGCAAAGAAACCAAAAGAGATTTGGGTCAAGAAAGTAAAGATTTCCTAAGCTCCAAGGAAATAAAAAAAACTGAAAAGCCGGCCTTTGGCTATTCCTTCGACAATTTATTTCTGGATTTCTTCTGCAAAGGGGCAGAGAATTTTGATGGATTTCTCCTAGAATACGGAGTTCTTTTCTTGCACAAGTGTCGGCCACCACACTGAGTCACAAAAAATAGCGAGAGGCACTTTTTAGCCTAACATTGCACAACCCCATTCAAGTGCAGTTAGTGAATTATTCGGGGTGTGACAGCTACAGAATATCTCAATTTTTCTCTTGTTTGTGGGTTTCCCAACAAGTGGTGAACGCAATTCTGGACTGGACAAGGGGGTTTTGATCCAACCCGGCTGATTCCTTCTCGAAGCCATGATATTAAGGCTGATGATATGGAAGTATTTTACTGCATTCTTCTTTGATTTTAAACTTCATTTCAAAGGACCGTGCCATACAGGGAGTGAGTGAGAGAGAGAGAGAGAAGAAGGGAAGGAGAGAGGAAGGGAGGGAGGGAGGAGAGAGAGAGGGAGGGAGAGAGAGATGGAGAGAGGGACGGAGGGAGGGAGGGAGAGGGAGAGAGAGAGAGGGAGAGAAGGAGAAAGGGAGGGAGAGGGAGGGAGAGGGAGAGGGAGGGAGAGAAGGAGAGAGGGAAGGAGAGAGGGAGGGAGAGGAAGGGAGGGAGAGAGGGGGGAGGGAGGGAGAGAAGGAGAGAGGGAGGGAGAGGGAGAAAGATGGAGAGGGAGGGAGGGGGAGAGGGAGAGAAAGAGAAAGGGAGAGGGAGGGAGAGAGAGGGAGAGAGATCTTACCATATAAAAGTCTAGGACTTGTAAACTTTAAGAGTTTGTGAGCGATTCTGAAGAGTTAAAAGCATCCCCTTGGTGCTTTCACAAAATGGTTGGGTCAACCAGAAAGCACTCATTTACTCCAGAGTCCTTTACTACCTCTTGTTATTTTTGTCCTTTTTAAAAAAAAAAAAAAAAAAAAAACTTCAAGAAAGAAAGTAGTTGGTAGCCTGATGCCATCTTTATTTTATGACAGGGAGGTTTAATATGGGTCCCAGAGGTGTTCTTGCAAATGAAAACTTTGGCTGGGATCTACATTAGCATCATTTTGGCACCAGGTAAGGATCTTTCTATTTTCCCTGGCTTTTTACGAGGCTTTTAAATTGGCCTTTAGTTTAGATTGTTTGAGATTTTGAAGGAGCACCTTGCTCCTGCCTAGCTTGTGTGGTCTTTGGCACTGGATTTGATTTCATTACACGTGTCTTTATTGAAATTGTATCTTTTAGAGTGGTTTATTATTTAAATAGATCGCATCCTGGACATAAACTGTTTCAACTCCTACCCTCAAAACGACGCTATCGAGCACTGCACACCAGAACAACTAGACACAAGGACAGTTTTTTCCCAAATGCCATCACTCTGCTAAAGAAATCATTCCTTCAACACTGTCAATTATTCACTAAGTCTGCATTACTATTACTATTACACTGGCGCCCAGGCCTCAAAAAATGTGCCTAAATAGGATGACATAGAGCTGGCGGAGGCCCACCCGTGATTTCCGCTACCGGTTCAGGCAAACTGGTTCGAACCACCTGAATACCACCTCTGGTAATAAGTCACTGTTTTTCAGTGCTGTTGTAGCTTTGAACAGTCACTAAGCAAACTTGAATGCTACAGCATGCTTACAAAATTACCGTATTTTTCGGAGTATAAGACGCACCTACCTTTTTTTGGTGAGGAAAAGAAGAAAAAGAAATTTCCCTCTGCCTCCGAGCAATTTTGCCTCGTTGCAGCAAACAGCAAACAGCCTGCTTTACTTTCATTTTTATTTTCGGCATAGCTTGATTAGCACAAGGGAAAAAAAAAATCTGCTCCCAGCAATTTACCTCTTTGCAGCAAGCAGCAGAGCCCTGCACAAAATAGCTGAGAGCAAATCAGCTGAGAGTCCGGAGGCCGATCCAATCAACTTGTGCTAATTAAGCTGTGCTGAAGCTGAAAGGAATTGTTTCTTCTTGCTGCTTGCTGCAAGGAGGTAAATTACTGGGAGGCAGAGGTCAAAGGGTGGGGGTCAGTGGGTGGGCGGGGGCTACATTCGGTGTATAAAATGCACCTAAATTTTCACCCTCTTTTAGGGGGGGAAAAAGGTGCGTCTTATACTCCGAAAAATATGGTAACTACTCACCTCCATTTTAGCTTAGTCTAATATAATGCAGTATCATTTTTTTCCCTAGAAATTTTGAAACCATGGGGGGTAAAAGTCTCCTCGCTCCCCTTTTCCTCCCTCTCTCTCTCCTTTGTTCTTTCTCTCGTGAAAGAAAATGTAAATTTCCTTTTAGGAGAAATGGAAAGTTTATCTTCATTTTGGTAGCGGCTTTTTGCTCAATCTAAATTCACCTTACTACTTTGGAAATGCAAAATACATCACGTAGTCCTGGCTTTGCTTCCCAAATTATATTGCTCAAATGTACAGATGTAATTTAATCAAGCAAGCGAGTTGAAGGTACTTTAAAATGCTTTTATTTCATGATATTGGAGCGAAAAGCTGCAGAATACTAAGAAATTTGCATCTCTACGTTTTGTCAGCTGGCAAGTTGCCAAAAAAAATAGAAGAATTGAAGGCAAAAGAAACAAAAAAAAAAAAACATGATCATAAAGTAGAAAACGAGAACGTGGCCATAAAACAGAATGATATATTCTGACTTTAGATTGTTGCACACGTTCCTTTTTTTTATAAAAAAAGAAAAGAAGTGAGGAAAACAGGAAAAAACACGATTCCTAGCAAACCAGTTTTGCTTTAGACATTGTCTATTCAGTCTAATTTTGGAATGATTGGGATTATTAGGAGTTTCTGCTTCTTTTGAGATTTAATTTTGATAAAGATTTCTTGGTCTGAAAAATGGAACATTTGTCAATTTCTCTCCTTTTCACAGATCTATCTTTTTTTTTATGAACTCCAGAGCCCTGATGCAAAGCTAAAACGGTTCCTAGTTTGTTATTAGAAAACATTTTGGGTGGAAAAAAAAACATAGCAATCTGTGAAAGGCCTTGATCTGCATTCATAATTATAAAACAATACTTAAAACAATACTTAATTGGAGTTTTATGAAACAAACATTCTTTCCAAAAAGGTTGATTGTTTTCCTTACGGTTTGGAAGAAATCAAAACATTTTTTTTCTTTCATGGATTTTTACCCTGCCTTTTCTCTAGGACTTCAAGAAGTCATTCGCAGCATCCATTTTTTTCCTCAGAACAACAACCCTGTGAGGTAGGCTGGGCTAAGAATGTAGGAAGCATGGTGGCTGGTGGACAAGAAACTGGACTTTCTCAGTTGTAGTCTAGCCTCTGAATCGGTATATACTATGGTTTGGGGGGGTGTTTTTTTTTTTTTTTGCCTGCCAAGAGTGCAACGTGACTGCTTATAAATCATCCCTTTAGAGCTATCTGCCATTTCTGGCAAAATCGAAGGAGATTAGTTCTCTTTCCTCTCTTTCGAACTTTTAGATGAGAAGATCCTTGGGACTGGGGCATGTTTCATTTGTTGGCTTGCTGGTGATGATGAAAGAAAGAAAGAAAGAAAGAAAGAAAGAAAGAAAGAAAGAAAGAAAGAAAGAAAGAAAGAAGAAAGAAAGAAAGGAAGGAAGGAAGGAAGGAAGGAAGAAAAAGAAAGAAAGAGGAAGGAATCAGAATCATAGGGGAGGAAGGGAGACAGAAGAAGAAAGGGAGGGGAGGGGAGGGAAGGAGAGAGGGAGACAGAAGCAGGGAGAGAGGGAGGAGGGAGAGAAGAAGGAAGGAAGGAAGGAATCAGAATCATAGGGGAGGGAGGGAGGGAGGGAGAAGGAAGGAAGAAAGGAAGGAAGGAAGGAAGGGAGGGAGGGAGGGAGGGAGGGAGGAAGGGAGGAAGGAAGGAAGGAAGGAAGGAAGGAAGTCCTTGGCCAAGGCTTAGTTTGAACCATAGTACTGAAACTGATTTGAACCAAAAAAAAAAAAAAAAAAAGAATTCCATGGTAATTAAATTAAGATTCTATATAGATGTTTCTGCTTTTATACATTATGTAAATCAAATAGATTCAAATGACTTTCCCCTCGTTTTTGCATCATTTATTCCGCAATTTGTAACAGACTGCATAATTCATACAGCTTCCCCATCCTCAGCTTAATCCAGATGAATATTCAGAGAGGTGATCTTGAGAGCTACATACTGTACAGAGAGAGAACTATGTTATTCCCATGAACATACAGTAGCTGTAGAGAGTTCCCGGTTTGATTTTGAGCATAATTAAATTTCAGTGGGGCTTCCACAATTCCTTACCCTGTTAGCCTGGCCTTTCCTCTAGATCAGCTTATCGATGGACCTTCACTTCGGAATAACTTCTCAGGCTCATGATAGACTCGAGCCAATGAAAATGCCTGCGGTGATTTGGATCCAATCCATTTCAAAAACATTAACAAGAAGAAGAAGACACTAAACAGCAACCCAGATGAAACAGCAGCCCCGAAGCTAAACATCTCAGCCTGAGCAAAGCCTATGAGGCATAAATCTCAAGCTGAAAAAGGAAAGATAAAAAGGACCAGAAAACCCAGGAAGAAAAGGAAAAAAAAAAATTGGGATAAGAGATTCTCAATCCGATGCCCGAAAATACAGACTGTCAGGGCATTCTAGACCTCAGCTTGAAGAGCAACAGGTAAGGTGGGTACCACCAAGGACAAGGCCTTGCTCTCTGACATCAAATCAGTTGCAGATACTACCTGGAGTATGAAATGAGATTAAAGCAGGGGTGAAATCCAGCAGGTTCTGACAGGTTCTGGAGAACCGGTAGTGGAAATGTTGAGTACTTCGGAGAACTGCAAATGCCACTGCTGGCTGGCCCCAGAGTGGGGTGGGAATGGAGATTTTACAGTATCCTTTCCCTGCCACTCCCACCAAGCCACACCACACCACACCACGCCCACCCAAGCCACGCCCACAGAACCAGTTGTAAAAAAATTTGAATTTCACCACTGGATTAAAGGGATGGTGACCAAGTATTTAACTACAACCACATCTCTCTCACCTGGGGGGGGAAGCAGTTTGGGTGAAAATGAGATGTAAAGTTCTCCATCCACGTCTAACCATTCATGAAACTTTTGGAAAAGTTACGCTATTGTTTGGCCATCATTTGCACATGGTGCGGGATCCTATGGACGGAGAAAGAAGAGTGAGAGATTCTAGGCCTGTGATGGCGAACAAAAGGCACGCGTGCCAGAGGTGGCACCCAGAGCCCTCTCTGTGGGCACACATGCCGTTGCCAGCTACTCTTCTGGTTCTTGAAAAAAATGGCCCCAAAACAGCCCAGAAAACAGCTGGAAAATGGCCCAAAAAAATGGCCAGGAAAATGGCCTAAAAAAATGCCCTGAAAATGCGCCAAAGAAAGCCCAGAAAAAGCCCCCCAAAAATGGCCTGAAAACGGCCCAGAAAATGGCTTGAAAATGGTCCCAAAACCATCCCAAAAACAGCCATGTGCCAGCCAGCTGCTCTTTGGGTTTCCGGTGCTTCTCCGGTGCATGTACATGCATGCCAGTGGTAGGTTGCCCCTGGTTCACACCGGTTCTATAGAACCGGTAGTAAAACTGGTGGGAGGCCCCGCCCACCGACCCCGACGTCACTAAAACGCTTCTGCGCATGCGCAGAGCACATGCATGAGCGAAGCAAGCGCACGCATGTGGCCCCGCTGTGAACCGGTAGTAAAGGTAAGTAGAACCCACCCCTGGTGCACGTGCGTTCCAGTTTGGGTACTCAGTGCCGAAAAGGTTCGCCATCCCTGTTTTAGGCTATAGCCATCAAGCAGGAAAGACTTTCAAGCTCAGCTTTTTCTCCACAAACCCTCCAGAAGATAGAGAAGAGTGGGATCATTTAAGGCAGTGGAGAAATACCTTTCTCTGTAGCCCTTCCTTTTAGATGCATTCCATGGACATCGGGGGTCCTGTAATTTAAGAAGATTACTGATGAACCGGAGTGTGTCCAAAGGAAAGCAAAAGAGGGTGAGAAGGCTGGGAAACCAACCTTCTGGGAGGACCTGGTGAAACCGTGAGGTTGTTTTAGGCAGAAGATGGTGACTGACATTGGAGGGATCTTCAAAAATCAGAAGGGTTGTCATACAAAGAAAAACTTTGAATTTTTCTTCGTGTCAGGGTTCCAAGTAACACACCCAACGAAAAAAAACTCCAAGGCTTGAGTTTCCTCAAAGTTCCATTTTATTAGAGATGTCATATTGGCACATCTGGGAAAACCCGAATATGAAAGTTTCCAGGTTCCCCCCCCCCAAGGAAAAGTTCAAGTCGTGCCCAACACCCACATGTCCATCACATGGCCCAATCAAGCATCGTTCCCACTGGAGATGCCTCCCAGTTTCAGCCTTCCAGGTGCAGGGCAAGTTGTCCTTGACTTCTTGAGAAAGGAATGTTATTATGACTACATATCACCCTGGCTCCATACAATCTCCCCTCCCAGTTTCCCACAGTAGTAAATGTGGCCAGTTCTCTGAACTACTCAAAATTTCTGCTACCCGGTTCTCCAGAACCTGTCAGAACCTGCTGGATTTCACCCCCTGCTCCTAATCACCTGTTTTCAGTGTTTAGGACCCTTGCTAGTTCCAGAATCAGCTGATATATTTATGATAGATGGATAGGAGAAGACCAGGCAGAGCTGGGGGATAGAGGTTAAATGTGTCATCAGCTTAGAGTTCTTATGTTGCCACACAAGACCCAAGTCCAGCTCCTCTTGACTTATCCCATTGTCCCTTATCTGGCGTCAATTTGGTGTTGAACTTTAGCAATAGCAATAGCACTTAGATAGCAATAGCAAGCGGTTTACAGAGTAAGTCTATTGCCCCCCCAACAATCTGGCTCCTCATTTTACCCCACCTCGGAAGGATGGGAGGCTGAGTCAACCTTGAGCCTGGTGAGATTCGAACTGCCAAATTGCAGGTAGCCGGCAGGCAGCAGAAGTAGCCTACAGTACTGCACTCTAACCACTGCGCCACTGTGACTCTTTAGTTGACTAGATTCTTATGTGTAGGCTTTACCAATCAATCTTTTAAACTGCAACTTAATAGATGATCCAGATCCTTTGCACCTGACAAGATATGAGGATTACAGATCTTCCTTATGTTGTGTAGATTCTAGAATTCTCAGAATTCTCAACTGCCCACCCCCCATTGCTGAATCTTCCAAAAACTGAAGCTCAAACATCTAGAGCAGGGGTCTCCAACCTTGGCAACTTTAAGACTTGTGGACTTCAACTCCCAGAATTCCTCTGCCAGCAAATTAAAGCTGGTGGAGGAATTCTGGGAGTTGAAGTCCACCAAGTCTTAAAGTTGCGAAGGTTGGAGTCCCCTGATCTAGAGGATACCAAGTTGGTCTCCGACAAACTCCTTTGCAACCTGGAGATTCCACCAAGCTGGTCCCCTCGTTTGGTTGCTCAGCGTTAAAAATCAGAAAGGCATCCTGATGCTACTGGGAGTTTTCTGCAAACGGCATAGCTACTATCCTCTGCCTTCTGCTCCGCGCTCCTCCCAGGACCAACAAATGGATGTTAATGCAGGAAATTACTGGGATCAAGCCAGGTTGGCTCGCTTTGTTAACAGCCACCCCCCCCTTCCTCTCTCGACTTCTGCCAAATGGAGCGGCTGAAGTTGGCAAATGAAGCATGAAATGAAAATACCAGGCTGATGCCCAGGGAGAATTAGGAGGAATCATTTTGAATCAGCCCCGTTTCCTAATCTACACTCCAACCTGCTGAGAGTAAAAGCCTGAACAATGGACCAAGGAACCCTCATGAATGCCAAAGCTCTCCAGCCTAATGAAAACCAGGGATTTAATCCTGCAGATCCCATCCTTTCTCTCTCTCGCTTGCTTTTTCTGTTTTCTCTTTTATTCGCTCAATTGCTTTCAGCCGAGAGCAAAACCAGTTCCTTTTTATTTGCAAAGGGCTTAGAAGCTGCATGTAGCAGCTCTCGCTTTTGAGAAGAAAAAGGCCTCCATTTGTTGAAGACCCCAGCAATTTTTCTCGAGGCTTTGAGCAAATGATGTCCTGGGGTGAAATTTGCAGCAGGCAGTGGGAATGAAAAGGAGACCACAGGGGTAAAGGGGTTTATTTGGGAGTCTTGCTTGCTTGTGAGGGAATATCAGCATCGTCCGTTGAGTAATTTGGAGAGATAATGAAACTCACGAAGAGGGAGCGGCTCCCCTTTTAAAACGATGCTCAAAGGCGGCTTTTGAATGGTTGCTCATAAAACTAGATGGAGATATGGAGCAGGGTGCCTCAGGGACCAATCCTGGAAAAAATATAGCCTTCAACATATTCATTAATGTCTTGGATGAGAGGCAGAGGGAACACTTACTGGATTGTCAAGTCACACAGCGCTGAGTAGGCCGTGAGTGGTCTCTCCACGAAGCTGAAACCAAACACACCAAACCATCTCAAAGGAGGTTGACTAGAATAGAATAGGAATAGAAATAGGAATAGGAATAGGAATAGGAATAGGAATAGGAATAGGAATAGGAATAGAATAGAAATAGAAATAGAAATAGAAATAGAAATAGAAATAGAAATAGAAATAGAAATAGAAATAGAAATAATAGAATAGAATAGAATAGAATAGAATAGAATAGAACAGAATAGAATAGAAATAGAAATAGAATAGAATAGAAAGAATAGAATAGAATAGAATAGAAATAGAAATAGAATGGAAATAGAAATAGAATAGAATAGAATAGAATAGAATAGAATTAGAAATAGAATAGAAATAGAAATAGAAATAGAAATAATAGAATAGAATAGAATAGAATAGAATAGAATAGAATAGAAATAGAAATAGAAATAGAATAGAATAGAATAGAATAGAATAGAATAGAATAGAATAGAATAGAATTGAATTGAATTGAATTGAATTGAATTGAATAGAAATAGAAATAGAATAGAAATAGAAATAGCCCTCTTTTTGACTCGTGCAGTATACAGCTCCCTCAATGGAAGGCAGGTTGGTAGCCATTGTTTTTTCTGCAGTTCTAATTATCCTCTGAAGTCTGTGTCTGTCTTGTTGGGTTGCAGAACCAATCAGATCTAACAGAAATACAGGTAGTCCTCAGCTTACAACAGTTCGCTTAGTGATCATTCAAAGTTGCAACGACACTGAGAAAAGCAACTTACGATGGTTTTTCACACTTATGATAGAGGTGGGTTTCAGCAGGTTCTGACCAGTTCTGGAGAACCGGTAGCGGAAATTTTGAGTAGTTCAGAGAACCGGCAAATACCACCTCTGACTGGCCCCACCGCCATCTATTCTCTGCCTCCCGAGTCCCAGTTGATCGGGAGGAAATGGGGATTTTGCAGTAACCTTCCCCTGGAGTGGGGAGGGAATGGAGATTTTACAGTTTCCTTCCCCTGCCACACCCACCAAGTCACGCCCACTAAGTCACCCTCACCAAGCCATGCCACACCCACCAAGCCACGCCCACAGAACCAGTAGTAAGAAATTTTGAAACCCACCACTGAGTTACGGCTGTTGCGACATCCCCATGATCGTGTGCTCAAAATTCAGATGCTTGGTAACTGGTTCATATTTATTGCAAAAGCCCCATGATCATATGATCCCTTTTTGTGACCTTCCGACAAGCAAAGTCCATGGGCAAGCCAGATTCGTTTAAACAACCGTGTTACCAATTCACCTTGAATGCCTTTCTTATCTCCGGCTCATTTCCCGTTAGTAGCTCAGATTTTTGTAGAGTGCTTAAGCTTTGCGATAAATCTTTGCGCTCATTTGAACAGCCTGAATCTCCTGGTTTCTCCAGAGCTTGACAGGAGGAGACCTTAGAACTGTAATTGAACAGGAGTCTGCACAATGAAGAGGCAACTAATGAGGCCAGTGTAATCTCAGTCTGCCTCAGAAATATTATTTCCAGCACATGGGAAGCAATTGTTTAACCCAGGGTCTGCAACCTTAAACATTCAAAGAGCCATTTGGACCCATTTCCCACAGAAAAGAAAACACCGGGAGCCACAAAATCCTTCCTGTGCCTGACTATTTCTTGAGCGGCCACAAAACTAGCATATGTAGTTGAATTAAACGTCTTCTGTTTTCTTCTGAAACTTTTCTTTTCTTGGATTTATCCATGGTTGGCCTACCGGGGGTTGAAAAGCTCAATAAATCGTGTACCGGTGGGTGTCGCACATTGGCAGTTGTGACGCATATTTTGAGCGACAGGGAGCCGCAGCAGAGGGGTGAAAGAGCCACATGCGGCTCTAGAGCCGCAGGTTGCTGACCCCTGGTTTAACCATATTCTGTACGGTTCAGGATCTTCAATCGTTGTATCCAGCTCTCAGCACCAGACTTTGAGAAAGTTCATGGAGGAAGTAGACAACAAAGCTGATAAGCAGACAAAAAGCTAAGTCTTAGGAGAAACCGGTCAAACTGGAAATGTTTAGCCCTGGAAATAAAAAGACTGAAAGGGCACACAATGCTCCTTTTCATGGCCCTTCATGGATGGTACCTAGTAGAAGATCAAGAGCTGTCAGAGATAACAAAAACTACCATCTTCGGAGGATAAATGTTCTCTTGAACTGCATACTTAATACGCGGAACTTGACAACCGGACCAAGTGAATGGTTGTATGTTGTAGGCTATCTGTATTGCCTTCTCCAAGAGCTGATAGAACAGTGATGGCGAACCTTTTAGAGGCCGTGTGTGCCCAAACTGCAACCCAAAACCCACTAATTTATCGCAAAGTGCCAACACGGCAATTTCCCCATACACAGGAGGTGTTCAGACCTTGATCATCCATCTCTGCTTCCCTCCAGCTTCCCTCCCCTCCAGCTATGCCACACTGTGAGCTATGCTGCCTTCCAACCTAGCTCCTCTCCAGCCCCACCACAGGAATCACCTTCGCCCCAGACTCAACAGGCTGCCATCCACACCGCACCCTCATGCCGCATGTGAGCCACCCATCTTACCCCGGATAAGAGAGGGAGGAAGCGCTCCCATTGGACTGCTGGGCAGAGGGGCGGGTGATATGAGAAATGTCCTCAGGCGTGTGTAGAGAGGGGGAAGGGAGCAGCCTGGCCCGGCGTCCCTCTGGCTTTCTAGTAATGAACTCTGGCAAACTCTGTGCTGGGGTGACGGCACATGTGCCCACAGAGAGGGCTCTGAGTAGCCCCTCTGGCACGCGTGCCATAGCTTCGCCACCACTGTGATAGAGCAAGGCGATGAATATTCATGCTTTAAGGGTGGAGATGTTGTCTGACTTGGTGATGCCAAGCCTAACCAGCGTAGAAAGTTAGCAACCACCCCGCTCCTAGAAGAATGAAATGTTTTAGGAGATATTAAAAAGGCAGGATATTATATTTTCCCTAAAGAAGAAACATGCTCTTGGAAAGCAGCCCCCACCTTTGTTAATAACCCTAGCAGGACTGGGCCAGCTTATCTACAAAACAAAAGACCTTCAGATCCAGGATGATGGGATTATCCTTCAGGGCAAAGTCATTCAGCCCCAATAGAAACTGCACAATGAAGCCCCTTCATTGCATCAGCCCAAGCTTCAAATCAGCTATGGCCCCTACATAGCCCCATGGGAGTCTGACAGCAACCAATAGAAGACATGCCCTTGCCACAGGAACAGGAAGCTCAAGGGCAAGGCCCAAGAGAAGGTATAAATACCTCTCACTCTTCACTCCATGTGTTCAGCTGCACCAGGACCTCAAACCCATGTGGTCCTGTCCATCAATAAACCCTCTTCCAAACAGCCTCCATGTTTCTTTCTCCCCACTTGGAATTGAAGCAGATGGATATTTCTTCCAACACAAGGAATATAGTTTCCTTATTTACTTGGGATAACCTGGCTGGGGCGGGGGGAGGGGGGACTGACAAGCACCTACAATATTTCACAGATGAAAACACTAGCCTTCCTTATGTCAGGAAGGTTGCAGCGTTCCTGACTTGTGTTTGGAGCCTCCTGACTCCGTGTTTAGAGTCTCCAGAACAGGGGTCACCAACCTTTCGGACTTCCGATCACTAAATTCATAATTTTAAATCTTGCAGACCACTAATATGATCTGCCTAATGACTGGGTGGTTGAGTGGGCGTGGCAAGGTGGCCATATGACTGGGTGGGCGTGGCCAACTCGATGTCACTTACGTCGAGGGGCGCCTCGACAGTCTCTACTTGCTACTCCTCGCCTGCCCACCCGGGCTTCCCCAACAGGAAGCAGTTGTTGGAGCTCAGCAGCCACCACGAGAAAGAGTTGGCAAAACAGCTCAATTCAAATTGGATCTGGCCGAGAAGAAGGCTCAGCAGAAGCACCTCACTGAGGACTAGGAGCATAGGCTTTCCAAGCAGAGGGAAGACCTGCGGGAGTGCAAGGCCAGTATCGGCACCTGGAGGCTCAGCAGGCTGAGATAGTCGGCCAGTTCCAGGCCATGATGCAGTCCCACTGGAACAAAGCCCTCCGGCTCCTTGCCACCAGCGGCGCTTCCCTCCAATCTTCGCCCAAAGCCCCACACCAGGAGACTGAAGCAGACCCCAAGTCAGAATTTCTGCCCTCCTTCGACCCACACAAAAAGACCCAGAAGGGGGAGATGCTCTGCAGCAACACAAACGTTCATTGCACGTATTTGGCCCAGGGGCCTTAGTTTGAGGACCCCTGATTTAGTGCAATATAAAAAAATGCAAATAATTTTTCTGCGGAACACCAAAATTTTCTTGTAAACCACCAGTGGTCCATGGACCACCAGTTGGTGACCGCTGCTCCAGAAGATACAAACCCTAACCTGGATAGCCAAAATTTAGGGTTTGTACAGGGAAAACCCACAGATTTCAGAGGCAGTAGATTACCACTAAAATTATATATGCATCTGGGTCATGCAGCACTCTGGGGCATGTAAGAACTTGAGCATGGAAGCAGTCTGCAATATCTAAGAACATATTTTCCAAGGATTACGTTATGTGACCCAGTTCACTCGAAAAGATCTCGTAAAAGCTTGATTTGCTTTAAACTTTTTCCTTCCTTCCTTCCTTCCTTCCTTCCTTCCTTCCTTCCTTCCTTCCTTCCTTCCTTCCTTCCTTCCTCCCTCTCTCCCTCCCTCCCTCCCTCCTTCCCTCCTGTCTAATCCTTCCTTCCTCTTTTCCTTCCTTCCTTCCTCCCTCCCTTCTGTCTAATCCTTCCTTCCTTCCTCCCTCCCTCCCTCCTTCCCTCCTGTCTAATCCTTCCTTCCTTCCTTCCTTCCTTCCTCCCTCCCTCCCTCCCTCCCTCCTTCCCTCCTGTCTAATCCTTCCTTCCTCTTTTCCTTCCTTCCTTCCTCCCTCCCTTCTGTCTAATCCTTCCTTCCCTCCTCCCTCCCTCCCGCCTTCCCTCCTGTCTAATCCTTCCTTCCTTCCTTCCTTCCTTCCTTCCTTCCTTCCTTCCTTCCTTCCTTCCTTCCTTCCTTCCTTCCTTCCTTTTGGATTAGTAGCAATGCAGTAGTAATATTATGTTTATTTGGCATTGCTTCTATGAAGTAGCAAGGAGTGCAAACAAAGCAATAGCAACACAGTATAAACCACCGATCAATAGTTAATTTACCTCCACTGTTCTGTGCAAACTCAAAGTATGGGTTAATTTACTAACCAGGTTAAAGGAGTTGTAGATACAGTCAAGAATTGCAGACGCTAAGCTGGGTGGGTGGTTTACTAGTTTTATGCATTTTTCGTATGGATAGTTTGATTTTGACATTTCAAATAAGTCTTTTGAATCTGTGAGGACCAGTGGTGAGTTTCTATTGTTCGCCCCCAGTTCGGGCAAACCAGTAGTGGTGGCGGCAGGATGCTTTGCCCACCTGCCTGGATGTCATCACATCGGATGCTGTGCGCATGCAAATATATGTTTAATTTTATCGACCATTTACATTTTTATTCCTGTGAGCAGTTGTTGTAGGGGCCCCAGGACACTGCTTTGCCCGGAGCCCCTAATGCTAAGACGGCCCTGGTATGAAGGCTGGGTAACTGTAAGGAAAGAGGACTTCTAAAGAACCAGGAGTTCTCAGCAAAAGGAAAACAACCCACCTCAATCAGCTGAGATGGGAGCAAATTGGCTCAGAGCTTCATGGATTTAGAGGGGCCTTTTTCTGCTTAAGTACCAAGGTAAAAACTCAGCCTGGAAGTGCCCTTAATCAGATGATGAGGAGAACAGCCTTAATTAGTGGAGCTCTTCAACCAATATTTTTCCGCTAAAATTCTCACCCATCTACAATTAAAGATTGCTGCTTGGAGCACTGTGTAAGCCTCTTGTCTGGCTCAGCTCTTTACCCGCAGACAGGGGTGGGCTTCAAAAACTTTAGCAAGGGGTTCTCTGCCTGGTTGCTGGGTGGGTGTGGCCATGGTGGTCAGCCTCCTGTACAACGGGGTGGGGGTGTTTTTGCCCTCCCCAGGCTCTGGAGGCTTTCCTCGAGCCTCCAGGAGGGTGAAAACGGCCTCCCCAGGCTCCGGAGGCCCTCTGGAGGCTGGAAACAGGCCTGTTTCCAGCCTTCCCGAACTTCCAATAGGCCCGTTTTTTGCCCTCCCCGAGTCTCCGCACATGCCCTGCACTTACCTCCATCCAAAACGGGCGGCATGGGGATTCCTGGGAGAGGAGAAGTGAGATAGCCGGGGCCAGCCAGGAGTGGGATTTGAGGGTTCTCTGAACTGCCCAGAATCTTACCTAGAGGTTCTCCCGAACACCTGCGAACCCACAGCAGCCCACCCCTGCACAAAGAGCTATTTTAAATCATTTAAAGTTGACCGTAGGCACCGTTGTTAAAATATTATTTTTCTGTAGTGGAAAGGTAGGAGAGATAGTGAAAAGTGTGTGTGTGTGTGTGTGTGTGTGTGTGTGTGTGTGTGTGTGTGTGTTTCTTGAGAGGAAAATAAACATAGTCTATTCCAAGACAGCATCGAAAAATCAGCCTAACTCCTTAGAGAAGATTGACAGGCTCAGGGCCCAGGCTCATTTTGCTGTGGGAAAAGAGTTGATGGGTTTGTATTGATCCTTGTGTATTGATATCAGATTTTCCCAACCTAAGTTAGGATCCCCAACTGTATTGCTCAACTCTTATGGGCATTGTGGTCCAACACTTCTGGAAAACACCCGGTTTGAAAAGGCTGGTTTATATACCGAGGCATCTGGAATAACAAGTGCTTGTGTAACCATAATTGGAATGGGATGAGAATCATTAATTTCCATAAGAGAGGCCTGATCCCTATGAGAATTCAGTGCAAATCAGCTCAGAAAACAAGATAAAAGGAAAACAAGAAAGATTACCAATATAGGAACTGCAAATTTCAGCAATATTGCAAGTTGTCTAACGGTTGTAATCATTATAATTATTATTATACTTTTATTCATTAAACATGAAACTCAGTCAACTGAACATTTAAAGATGTATCGCAAATATTATTGACTTTATTTAAATAAACTTTTATCATCATCATTATTATTATTTACACTGAGATAAGTGGAAAACTTGATAATTTAAGTTCTAACCAAGAATTAGTAAGAGAACATCTAAGAATACAGGCAGTTCTGAGAGGGTGGGCTTATTTTATTTTTTTGGTAAAATTGACTAATATAGAATTTGATAAATATTATGATGAATTCAATATTTCCAGATATCAAGGGAGTCTTTCAGGTATTCCTCCAAGGACTCCACTCCAGTTGCAACTGGTATAACAATGGTTTTCTTTTTCCACAGGTGTTCAACTTCGATATGGAAGTCCCAGTATTTTGTAATTTTTTCCAATTGTTTTTCCGCAATCCCAGCATCACCCAATGCAGAAACATCAATGAACCAGACTAATCAAGAAGAGAAGCAACCTAGAACTAAGGAGAAATTTCCTGACACACACATGAACTTTTGGGACTTCTAGGCTCCAAACACACAGCCATCTTGTTCATAACATGCCTGACATTACAGAAGAACAGAGTTGGAAACGACCCTGGAGATCTTCTAGTCCAACTCCCTGCACAAGCAGGAGACCCTATACCATCCCAGACACGTGGCTGTCCAGTGTCTTCTTAAAAACCTCCAGTGATGGAGCACCCACAACTTCTGAAGGCAAGCTGTTCCACTGGTTGATTGTTCTTTCAGGAAATTTCTCCTTGGTTCTAGGTTGCTTCTCTCCTTGATTAGTTTCCATCCGTTGTTTCTTGTCTTGCCTTCTGGTGCTTTGGAGAATAGGTTGACTCCCCCTTCTTTGTGGCAGCCCCTCAAATATTGGAAGGCTGCTATTATGCCACCCTTTCCCAGTCTGTAGTTCAACAATCATTGAAAAAGAAGGAATTCGTTGATGTGGTGTGTTATATCCAACCCCATCCGACCTCAATATGTCTTGGTGGGATGCATTGTGAACCATGCAATGAATTTGGTTTTAAGGTTTGATTTTAATGCTTTATGTTTTAACTGTTTTAGCGAAAGTTAGAATATTTTGGACATGTGAAGCGACACCCTAACCAGAAAAATATGCCATATTTCACTTAATCCTCCAAGGAAAGATGGAAGGCAAACAAGGTCCAGGTAGAAGTAGAACATCAATGGCTTCAAAATCTAAGGGACTGTTTGGACAAAACTCAGCAGCACTTTTTCATGCGGCTGTTGATTAAAATAGGATCGCCAACATGATCGCCAACGTCCTATGATGGATATGGCACAAGAAGAAGAAGAAGAAGAAGTTTTAACTAAGATGTAACTGTAAGTAGGCAAATCTAGATAGCTTACTAAAAAGCAGAGACATCACCCTTCCAACAAAAGTGTGTATAGTCAAGGCTATGGTTTTCCCAGTTGCAATGGATGACTGTGAAAGTTGGACCATAAGGAAGGCTGAGCGCCAAAGAATTGAGGCCTTTGAACTCTGGTGCTGGAGGAGACTCCTATGAGTCCCTTGGACTGCAAGATGATCCAACCGGTCAGTCCTAGAGGAGATCAACCCTGACTGCTCTTTAGAAGGCCAGATCCTGAAGAGGAAACTCAAATACTTTAGCCACCTAATGAGAAGGAAGGCTCACTGGAGAAGAGCCTGATGCTGGGAACGATTGAAGGCAAAAGTAGAAGGGGACGGCAGAAGAATGAGATGGCTGGATGGAGTCACTGAAGCAGTCAGTGTGAGCTTAAATGGACTCCAGAGGATGGTAGAGAACAGGAAGGCCTGGAGGAACGTTGTCCATGGGGATGCAATGGGTTGGACACGACTTCACAACTAACAACAACAACTGTAAGCTGCTCAGAATTACCCTATGGTAAGATGGGCAGCCAATAAATTTTATAAATAAATAAACAAGCATGGACAAACAAACAAACAAACACTCAGTTGCCTGTGGAGAGAAGACAACAGTCTCAGCACCCCTGGAGTTGGTGTGGGGGGAGAGGGCCGCAGGCGGTGTGTATGGAAGAGCTGTTTCTGCAGCCCAAATTAATTTTCACGTGCTTAATTAGTGGCCGGACAGCACCTCTTTTGCACCTGGGCTGCCCCAGGTCTCACCCAACCAAAATGGGAAGAGAACAAAGCTGAACCGCCCCCCCCTCCCTTCTTCAGAGTTTTGCAAAATGCCAAGAGTGCAGAGGGAGGGGAATTCGGCTGTGAGGGAATTCAGATCCAGCAGTCTTTGTCTGCTCCTGAAAAGAAAGAAGGGGGAAAAAAAACAGGGAGGGGAAAGGAGGGGAAGGGAGGGGAAGGGCTTCACAATAAGGCTATCCAGAAGAAAGGGTGAAGGGACAAGAAAAGAAGCAAAGAATGTGGGATGTGAGAAATCACGGAGGGGAAAAAAAACCCACAACAACAGGTATTATGAGCCCGCCTCGATAGTTTGGCTTTGAGACCTCTGTTTACAACGACCAAACCTTTTCATAAGCTAAAAAGAGTTTGGGGCACTGGGCCATTCAGGGGAAGAGGGGAATGTTTTTGAAGCTCTTTAAAATGCTCCTTTATTTTCATTTGAACAAAGAGGGCCCTTCGGAGGCCACGGAGGGTTTGCAGAGAATGAGTCTCTCTCTGTCTCTCTACCCACCACAACTCCTCCACATGAGCTTCCTTGCTCCTCCAGCAATATCTTGAAGGCTTATCATTATGCTTTTATGATTCGCTAGAATGTTGGTTGAGAAATGCAATTAAGAAACATCTTCTGGGTTGAAGATGCCTTTGATTAGCAAACATTTCATCTTTCTGAAGATGAGGCTCATGCCTGTTAAGGATTCAAATGCAATTTGAGAGTTCTAGCTTTGTAAAAGCTTTAACATTCATCATATGTTACAAGTACAAGAATAATATTAAAGATTGGTCTTCTTCTTGCTAGGGATTCTTCTCTCTCTCTCTCTTTCCCCCCCCCCAGCTTAAACTATCTCCTACTTCAAGCACTCAGAATAGCTTCTATGCATGGGTGAGCTTGACTTCAATCAATGTAATGGTTTGATCAATTGATCTACTAAAAGATAATCACTGTTAATGGTTAATTAAACCTGTTAATAGGTTGACCTGTGAAACCACCCCATGTTGGGTCAAACTATTGACCTGTTCCAGCTGAAGAACTTCAGGATTGTGAATTTTCAGCGCAAAATGATTAGATCTACAGATTCAAAGCACAGATTCAGAAAGACATCAACTAAGGCTGACTTCTCCGAGCAGCAAAATTCCAGACAGCTGATAAGAACCTAAGCCATGCCCAGCTGGATTGAATCCCTAACCCAACTGATCTGTTCCTGGTCAAGGAACCACACAAGGAAACCCGCTAGTCTCTCAGCAGATGGTCCTCAGAGACAATCCCATGACCATCAAGGCTAAGAGCCATTGACCACCTCCCATGTCTTCCAAGAACTGGTCCAACCCTTTTGTAAAAAGGTTTTAAAAGACCAGCCAGCAAAGCTGATAACTAGCACCTCCAACAGATGGTAGCAGAATATGATTTTTCTGGTGATTTTTTTTTGGTACCCCAACTGGTTGTCTGGATTTTTTTAAGTCAATGCTGGGCAGGCAAGTCGCAACTTATCTTTTAAAGAGGCCAAAAAAGACATTTTTTTTTGCAAAAAGTCACTGTCCTCATAATGGCTGGGAGGAGGACACCGGATTTTTATGGATTTCTTCCTCTCTCCAAAGGCAGAGAGAAAAATCCAGCTTGCAGAGAAAGTTTTGCTCACAAATGTGCCCATTGCACATTTCCCGATGTTGATTTCCATTTGAACCACTCCATTTCTCCTGAACAGTTTGTCGATCCCCATGGGTGGGCTCCTGGGGGTTCGCAGGGGTTCAGGAGAACTTCTAGTTAAGATTCTGTGCAGTTTGGAGGATCCCCAAATCTCACTCTTGGCTGGCCCCGCCCCGCCCATCCCACCCCTCCCAGGAGTCCCCACATGGCCCGTTTTGGATGCAGGTAAGTGCAGGGCACGTGCGGAGGCTCGGGGAGGGTGAAAAACGGACCTACTGGAAGTTCGGGAAACTTGTTTCTGGCCTCCAGAGGGCTTCCGGAGCCTGGGGAGGCATCCTCCTGGAGGCTCAAGGAAAGCCTCCGGAGCTCGGGGAAGGCAAAAAGCCCCCCTCCCCGCCATGGTGCAGGAGGCTGACTAGGCTACGCCCACCATGGCCACACCCACCCAGCAACCGGGCAGAGAACCCCTTGCTAAAAAGTTTGTTCATCCCTTCCCCTCTTGGGAATTTGTTCTGCCCGAGCTACGGACCCAAAGAACGCAGCAAAGTCTGTACAAACCTTAGTTTACTAAATTAAATCAGTCTTTTTCAAACAAAGGCTGTTAATTAACTTTCTTAACAGCCTACAAGACTCCAAAGAATAAATAATCTTAACCTTACTAGGATTGGCAGAAAGCCCAGAAGCAATTTGTAGGACACTGATAAAAGAACTAAGATCCAGACGTGAAGGAGAGTGAACTAAGTTGTTCCCTGCAAATTGCTTCAGTTGGCGTTCCTCCTTAAATAGGCTAAGGGAGTGGCCAATTAGCCCCAAGCCTTACTCTCGAGGAGACCTTCTGAGGAGCCACTCCTGCGTTTTGGCAGCTGTGCGCACCTGTGCATCGAGAAGAGGCTCCTCCTCTTCATCCTCTTCACCCATAGAAGCTTCTGGAGGTTCTGAAGGCCCTGCCTGAATCCCCGCCTCTGGCACCACATCTTCTCCAGCCTCCTCATTGTCCGACTCGAGTGCCAGCTGCACAGGCTGCTGGCGCAGCACCACACCAGCCTCCTCACTGTTGGAATCAGCTACTAGCTGCACAGGCCACTGATGGGCCACAACAGAATTGTTGAAATTCAAGTTTTGCTGCTCACATAAACTGCTCCTGAACTGAAAACAACACACTCCTGACAACACACTTCAGAGCAACTTAACAGTAATTGCTTCCTGATCACCCTTTAGCTGTTTGTTCTCCCTCTGCACAGTTATATCAAGAGAAGATTTCAGACAAAATGCTAAACGGTACAGGTCGTCCTTGACTTACACAGTTCATTTAGTGACCATTCAAAGAAAATGGCACTCAAAAAGTGACACGACAATTTTTCCCACTCATGACCGTTGCAGCATCCCCATAGTCACCTGATCAAAACTCAGATGCTTGGAAACTGGCACGTACTTATGACGGTTGTAATGTCCCGGGGTCATGTGATCCCCCTTTGCAACCTTCTGACAATTGAAGGTCAATGGGGAAGTCAGATTCACTTAACAACCGTGTGACTCACTTCACAACTGCAGTGGTTCACTTAACAACGGTGGCAAGAAAGGTCTTTAAATGGGGTCAAAACTCACTTAACAAATGTCTCACTTGCTGACATAAATTTGGGTCTCAATTGTACCCGTAAATCAAGGACCCCTTGTATCTCATTCTTCCTCCGTCCTTCCATGCTGCTCCTTTGAGTTTGTCAAATCAGGTCAACGGTGTTGAAATCTCGGTTCCATGCATCATCCCGTTGTTGCAAACGCATAAATTTATTTTTTTTCTATTTCTGGCAACGGAAGATAATCGCTTCATAGGAGGCCAGTGAAATCAAATTGCAAGTAATTATTGCCTTTTTCTGGCGGAGAGGAAATTAGTCCAATACGACGCCTTCCTCTTCTGACTTGTCAGGTGAATGAGGCCACATGTGGAAATTAGAACTGGAATTTCACCAGGTTCCCCTCGTGCAGCCGGGTGGAAACGGAATGAGAGTTGAAAATGAGCAGATACAGCCTGCCCTGGAATGCAGTATGTCATGTAATTGTGCAATTACCCAACAAGCTGTCCTACCAGCCTGTATCTCAGAAGGCATCAGGAAGAGAAAAGAAGCAGTCAGGAAATCTGGAGAATACTCCTCCAGACCTCTCTCTAAGGAAGGAGGTTTGCTGACATGACAGAACCCTGCCTTGGAGAAGGTGGGTGGGCGGTGTCTCCTGCAGTTGCTTTGCTCTTGTGCTTTTTGGTGAGGAAATGTCCCAGCTGCCTCTGTTTCCACCTAGGTTGTGATGGGTAGAACTCCATCCTTAGAATCATAGAGTCAGAGGATTGGAAGGGACTTGAGAGGTCTCTTAGTCCAATCCTCTGCTTAAGCAGAAGATCCAATACCGTCCCTATTCAATGGATGTCCAATCGTCTCTTGAAAACCTCCAGTGATGGAGCACCCACAACTTTTGAAGGCAACACGTTCCTCTGGTTAACTGTTCTCACTGTCAGGAAAGTTCTCCGTAGTTCCAAGCTGGATCTCTCTTGAATGGGCTTTGGATGCTTTGGAGAATAGGTCGAACCCCTTTTTCTCTGTGACAGCCCCTCCAAACTTCCAAACTTGCTTTCCTACTTATCTCTGTCTGTCTGTCTGTCCATCCGTCCGTCCGTCTGTCCATCCATCCATCCATCCATCCATCCATCCATCCATCCATCCATCCATCTCTCCATATCTATCTATCTATCTATCTATCTATCTATCTATCTATCTATCTACCTACCTACCTACCTACCTACCTACCTACCTACCTATCCATCCATCTATCTATCCCTCCTCCTCCTCCCCCTCCTCCTCCTCCTCGTCCTCCTCGTCCTCCTCGTCCTCCTCGTCCTCCTCGTCCTCCTCGTCCTCCTCGTCCTCGTCCTCCTCCTCCTCCTCCTCCTCCTCCTCCTCCTCCTCCTCCTCCTTCTTCTTCTTCTTCTTCTTTTCCTCCTCCTCCTCCTCCTCCTCCTCCTCCTCCTCCTCCTCCTCCTCCTCCTCCTCCTCCTCCTCCTCCTCCTCCTCTCTGTTCTATTCTGCAACACTATCTTGATTTTGTTCCCATATTTATTGGAATACAACTACACAACTACTCATAATAATCTTTTAAAAAGTAAAATCTTGGTATGAAAATCCAAGCCACATCCTTTCCACTCCTTATTCAAATGCTTTTGCCACTATACCGCATGGTTTTCTTATATGTTGAGAGGTTTACACTGCCCTTCCTTGAAGAGCTGATGGAGGCAATCTCAGTCATTCCCCCTCTTCCCATTTTACTAAACCGCACCTCATGTGAAGGAGGCTGAGGAAGAGAGAGAGTAGCTGGCCTTAAATCATCCAGGCAGCTTCCATGCTTCAAGGAGGACTAGAACCAGAATGTCTCTGCTCTTAATTCCAGCACCTTCACCACTACTCCGCCCTGCCTCTCCCGATTCCAAAGTGGCAGCCCATTTTGCGAGTTCTGTCTTCTCTGAATGACAGTCTGTCTTCTGATGTAATAGTATGTGGGAATGGAATGGTCCTGAGGGAGCTTGGGGTAGAAATGTTGCCTAGGGGAGTGATGGCGAACCTATGGCATGCGTGCCAGAGGTGGCACGCAGTGCCCTCTCTGTGGGCATGCAAGCCGTTGCCCCAGCTCAGCTCCACCACACCTCCCGCTGGCCAGCTGGTCTTCGGGTCTTTGCAGCGCATGCAGGGGGGCGCCCGTGCATGCACGGGGGCAGGGCACATGTGGGGCGCTGCATGCACATGCATGGGGGTGGGACGCATGTGTGGGGGCTGCACGCACATTGCATTTTGGGACTTTGCACTCGCGCTTTGGGCACTCGGTCCGGAAAATATTAGCCATCACTGGCCTAGGGTGGGAGTCAGCAACCTGTGGCTCCGGAGCTGCATGCGACTCTTTGGGAACTCTGCTGTGGCTCCCTGTCAGGTGATCCCACCACTGGCTGGCCCTGCCCCTCGCCCCCCCCTCCCAGTCACTTCTCACTTGGCCTGAGAACGTAAGGGTGATGATTGGGGATGGAGAAGCGGCCGGAGCAGAGACAGAGAGATACAGAGAGAGGGAGAGAGAGAGAGACAGAGAGAGATACAGAGAGAGGGGGGAGGGAGAAAGATCAAAAGGTTTTGTGGTTCCGTGTTTTTTAACAACCAGTTCTCTGCCCTAATGACTGGCTGGATGGGTTTGGCTAGGGGTGCTCATGTGACTGGTGGAAGTGGGTGACATTGAGTTGGCCACGCCCACCCAGGTTTTGTGGCTCCCAATATTTTCTTTTTTGTGGGAAATGGGTCCAAATGGCTCTTTGAGTGTTTAAGGTTGCAGACCCCTGGTCTAGGGAATGATCAGATAAGAGGAGACATAGCCCACAGCTGCATAACAGGTGGAGAAAGAGACTCAAAAGAGAACCTTTCCTAACTTCTCAGGCTGTAAAAGAGATGGTGGGAGATCTGTCCTGTTAAGGTAGCCTTACAATAAAGTATAATTAGCTCATCTGGTCTGTTTCCTGCCTGGGCTACTGGGAAAGCCAACATCCAGATAATCTTGGTGTGTTCTGCCTTTTTAGGGCAGATTCATTTGCTTATGCATATCCTGTGTTTATCCCTGTGCATAAACAGGCATTCTTCACTTAAGTGAAGCTCACTTAACATCCTCGAGGAAGCAAATTAGAGCAGTAGCAAGTAAATATCATTATGGTGAAAAGCAAAACAAACCCATCATCACCTGAATTATCATATGGAAATTCCATATTTAGGGACAGTCTACCTGCAAGCACCACTTGAGGATGAACAACAAAACACAGCCTTCCTTTCCTGTAGCTGACTCACCTTTTAGCGATGGGACGCTTTTCTCTCGCTGAAATAAATAAATAAGTAAATAAAGTCGGACGATGATTACTTTTATTTGATTTTATTTATTCATCCAATTTATATGGCTGCCCATGCAGGCCCAGTTGTGGTTATACGAGTGGTGAGCCATTTTGTTGGCTAACAATTTTATTACATTTTACAACGCATACGCATCAAAAACCATAAATGAACCATAAATAAATGATAGAGCGGGTCCACAGGTATTTCACGAGAAGAGTCCTCCACTCCTCTACTCACAATAGAATCCCTTATGTCACCAGGCTTGAAATTTTGGGCCTGGACAATCTGGAACTGAGCCGCCTGCGGTCCGATCTAAACATAGTACACAAAATTGTCTGCTACAACGTCTTTCCTGTCAATGACTTCTTCAGCTTCAACCACAATAATACACGGGCAAACAATAGATACAAACTCAAAGTAAACCGCTCCAAACTCGATTGCAGAAAATACGACTTTAGCAGGGTTCCACTTACCTTTACTACCGGTTCGCAACGGGATCGCTTCTGCACATGCGCAGATCACTGATGATGACATCCGGGGCAGTGGGCGGGGCCTCCCGCTGGTTTTACTGCCAGTTCTTGCGAACCAGTCCAAACTGGGGGCAACCCACCACTGGACTTCAGCAACAGAGTGGTCAACGCCTGGAATGCACTACCCGACTCCATTGTTACAGCTTCAAACCCTCATAGCTTCAATCTCAAACTGTCTACCATGGACCTCACCCCATTCCTAAGAGGTCCGTAAAGGGGGCGTGCATAAGCACTCAAGCGTGTCTACCGTCCCTGTCCTACTGTCTCCATTTATCTGTATTTACTTCCTCTGTTCATGTTTATGTTCATACCTATACTTGTTATCTTGTACATGTTTGACAAACAAATAAAATAATAAATAAATAAATGTCATCACCAGAGTAACACTGAAGGCCTCTTCCCAACAATGATATTTTATATTAATTACAACAACAGACCCACAACCACAACGATGCTCTCCTCCAAACCAGTATTGCACTGATGGTTTTTGACATTTGTTTAAAAAATTCAAAAGCAAATAAATGGTTCAAATGATATGGACCCGGCAAGTTCCCACAGATATTCTCCTGAAGGGTGACTCCCAAGCTATTCATTCTGCACCCTCTCTCTCTCTCTCTCTCTCTCTCTCTCTCCCTCCCTCCCTCCCTCCCTCCCTCTCTCTCTCTCTCTCTCTCTGATTTTGTGACAGCACGTGAAGCAAAAAAAAAAATTGTTGCATGTTCAAAGGCAGTCAAACTAACTCTTGATTAAATGAAAATTGCATTGGGCGTGTGGCAGAAACGACAAACTTGTCAGGCCGTTCCTGGAACTGTCATTTGTGTGTTAGCCCTAAGTGGAAGGCTATGGTTTGTTCACTGGCTGCCCTTTGATATCGGCGCTTGTCTTAGTACCCTGACAGATGCACAGTTCTTTCTTTGACACCTGCAGCATATTAATCTGATTGTGCTGATGGAGGCTGGGTGTTGGGGACTCCTAAGATTAAAGGGGGTTGCTTATGGTCTTGTTAAGTAAGAGGAAGATTCTGGATTGGTCCACTCTACATTAAATCATCTAGGGTCATATTCTAGGATTTTAGGGTTACGGTTTTGTAACTAACCAAATATGTAGTTAGTTTCAACTCTCAGAATTCCAAACCAGGAATGGAATAGCAAAAGAAATTATTAAACTGGCATGAAGAATTACAAAATTTGTTTGTACCCTGTTTCCCCGAAAATAAGACATCATAATGTCTTATCATTATCATCATAATGATAATAAGCCCAATCGAGCTTTTGAGCGCATGCACTAAAATAAGCCCCCTCCCCGGAAAATAAGCCCTCCTCAAAAATATTTAAACACAGAGCTGGAAATCAGGTGAGACGGCAAGGGGAGCACCATCTTGCTCCACATGCCCCAAAATAATAAGACCTCCCCGAAAATAAGGCCAAGCGCTTATTTCGGGGGTCAAAAAAATATAAGACAGGGTCTTATTTTCAGGGAAACATGGTATTTGTTGTGATAAAGATTGGAAGTCACTTCTTTCAATATTTTAACTATTTCTTTTACTTTTCCTTCCCTCCTTCTTCCTTCCTTCCCTCCCTCTCTCCCTTCCTTCCTTCCCTCCTTCCCTCCCTCCTTCCTTCCTTCCTTTCCTCCCTCCCTCCCTCCTTCCATCCTTCTATCCCTCTCTCCTTCTCTCCCTCCCTCCCTCCTTCCTTCCTTCCCTCTTTTCTTTTTCCTTTCTTTTTCCTTTCCTTTTCCTTTTTCTGTATTGTCCTTCATATTTTATTTTTAAAAATTAAAAAGCAGATGCCATGGTTAAACTGGGATCTTGTTTGAAACAAAGAGAAGATCCAAAGAAACTAAGGCAAATACAAGTCAGTTTGCTTACATTTGTTCTGGTGGATAGCATTAGGGCGTGGGATCTGAGACGTGGTCGATCAAGATGGTGGATCTGACACCCCTAAAAAAGAATCACCCCGTTTCCCCCCACCCTTCTTTGATTTTTACAACCACACCTTGGCGATATCCATCAAGGCAGTTTCTTGCAGCCACATAAAAGGAGATCTGTGTACATCCTCGAGATCTCTGGATTTAAACTTCTCTCCAGTTTGTCCCTGAAATATTAATAATAATAAAAAAGATGGAACCTGCTGCACTCAGAATGCTGCCTAGGCCATGAGGTAATCTCCACAAACGCTTCTCAACCGTACAATATAACTATTATCTGGCTTTGCTTCTTCCCTCCCTGTCATAATTCACTTTCCTTTTGATTGTCCTGTCATTGGAAGACTTTAGATTATGGACCATTTATTCTCCGAATAAATGCTATTATAGTTTATTAATAGGTTGTGGTGAAAAATTTATAGCTGCATACTCAGAGAGATTAGCAACCGGAGTGCAGCCGTCCTTCTGATGGGCAATTAATTTAGGCCGTGCAACTGACAAGTGGGAAATATTCCCGAGTCCCATCTCCCTCCCTCAATCTGTCAGAGACTTCTTGACTTGAATAATATTCCGTTGTCAGTCAGGCAGTAGTGGGTCTCCAGAGGATGTTCCTAATGGAGGGGATCTTTGTGAAAAAGAATCAGAATGGCTGAGAAGGTCAGTTTAGACATCCCTTTCGCCCACTTTGGAGATTGCCCTGAAGGTTTACGTGCCTTAGCATACCGCATAAAGGTTGTGTTTGCATATCACAAGGAACAGACAACTAGTCCACCTCTATCGCAACGGACGTGATGCGAAACTCCAACCTGTTGCGGTTAGTTCGTGGTATTGTCTCTCCGCATTGCTGGAGAACTGAGCTGATTGATGTGTGAAGAAGCACACATCTTCACACTGAAGAAGGTCTCCGTCTCTGGGCTATGGAAGTGATGGAATTCAAATTTTTTTTACTACCGGTTCTGTGGGCATGGATTGGTGGGCATGGTGTGACTTGGTGGGCGTGGAAGGGGAAGGGGAAGAGTACTACAAAATCCCCATTCCCTCCCCACTCCTGCGGGAAGGATACTGCAAAATCTCCATTCCCACCACACTCCTGGGGGAAGGATACTGCAAAATCCCCATTCCCTCCCCACTCCAGAGGAAGGATACTACAAAATCCCCATTCCCTCCCCACTCCAGGGGAAGGATACTGCAAAATCCCCATTCCCTCCCCACTCCAGGGGAAGGATACTGCAAAATCTCCATTCCCTCCCCATTCCTGGGGGAAGGAAATTGCAAAATCCCCATTCCCACCCCACTCTGGGGCCAGCCAGAGGTGGTATTTGCCGGTTCTCCGAACTACTCAAAATCTCCGCTACCGATTCTCCAGAACCTATCAGAACCTGCTGAACCTGTCAGTGCCCTTCCCCTGCCACGCCCACCAAGCCATGCTCACAGAACCAGTAGTAAAATAATTTGAATTCCACCACTGCTTCCAACTCTGTTGTTCTGTTCTGTTCTGTTCTGTTCTGTTCTGTTCTGTTCTGTTCTGAAATGTATGAACTGTGCTTATCAGCAGGGGAAACAAGCAACAGTGGAGTTCAGCTTCATGCACTTCGGAAATGATTTTTAAGAAAGGATGGAAAATGCCCATCCAGGCACATCGTCATGTGGGTGATATGCGCACTGCAGCATTCAGCTGCCAAGGTAATTGATTACCCCACTACCATCAGCACCCTCCTCCTGGTTTCAGAAAGGTTGCTTCTGCCTCTTGAGTGTAACTGCGGAGGAGGAGTGCTACCCGTGTGCCAGTGAACACAGGTGCAATAACACACACAGCTTTTGTGTTGACAGGACTAGCTTAACCCGTTCTGTGCCCACGTCACGCCCTGTTTGTTTCCTTGGGTTTTGGGCGGTGGCCATGAAGGTTGTTGTCTTTCATGCAGCCTCCTCAGCCTGGTGCCCTCTGGATGGGCATTCCCCCATTGGACCCTAAGGCAGGTTGGGAGAAATTACCTGCGTGGGTTGAGTTCTAGGCACCCTTCCTTATTGTACCGGAAATTGTGGGTGTTTTCTTTCCCCAACAAGCTGAGCCAATGGAGGGTGGGGCAGGGATGTTTCAACTCGAGATGTCATGCATGGTGCAACCTGTCAACACGGCTTATTGTTTTACCTGCCACCGCCTGGATTGGAAGAGCTTCCATGGTTAGTCAACTCGCCCAGAGGGAGGGTGGAGGCAAGCAGAAGACTGGAAGAGGCGAAGAGGAGGAAAAACAGTTCTCTTTTTCATTGAGCAGAGGTGCCAGTGGCATTACATGATTTCTGTATTAGAGGGAGTCCCGACGTTCGACCACAATTGAGCCTGATTTTGTTGTTGTTAAGCAAGTTGTTAGGTGAGTTTTGCCCCCATTTTGCACCATTTCTTTTCACAGTTGGTAAGCAAATCACCACAGTTAGAATACGACCCAGTTTGTGGGGGCAATAAGCTGACTTTGTATAAATATACAAAAGTATGAAGGCTATTGCTTAACGCATTGTAAGCCGCCCTGAGTCTCCGGAGAAGGGCGGCATATAAATCAAATTAAAAAAAAAAAAAAAGAATGACAGAGTTGGAGGTGTTCTAATTCAACCCCTTGCTTAGGCAAGAAACCCTATACCCGTGATGGCGAACCTATGTCACACATGCCACAGATCAGGGGTGAAATATAAATTTTGTTACTACCGGTTCTGTGGGCGTGGCTTGGTGGGGGTGGGGGCAATGTGACTGGGTGGGCGTGGCCAACTTTTTTTTTTTTTTAACTTTTCAAAGCATTTTTTCTAATGCTTTGAAAAGCCTCTGCCAATCAGGCAACTCAGCTGGGATCGTCAGAGACTTTTCAAAGCATTTTTTTTTAACCACGTCTTCAGCCAAGAGGTTGCAGAAAAAAATGCTTTGAAAAGCCTCTGAGGATCCCAGCTGAGCCGCGCAATCATCAGAGGCTTTTTTTTTTTTACTTTTAAAAGCATTTTTTCATCGGAAGAGGTGGTAGAAAAAATGCTTTTAAAAGTTAAAAAAAAAAAAAAGCTTCTGATGATCGTGCAGCTCAGCTGAGCGTGGGGGATTTTTGCTACCGGTTCTCCGAATCACCTGCCGCCATCAGTACCGGATAGGGCGATCCGGTCCGAACCAGGAGCATTTCACCCCTGCCAAAGATGGCACGCGGACCCATATCAGTGGGCACATTTGCATTGCCCTAGCTCAATGGGCTTCATAAGCACTGGAAATTAGTAAAAAAAAAAAAAGAGTTAAAAAAACAAATCTCCTTTTTTTCTCTTTTCTTTTTGTTGTCTTTTATTTCATTTTGTCTAAAACTCTCTTTCTCTCTTTTTTCTAACATGCACAAACAATAACAATTAACAATACAGTGGAGGCAGAAACCTTTATTGTACAACAAAGATTTGGAGCTAATTTGCAATTGTTGATTAATGCTCTATTTAGCTTCGGATGTAACATTTAAACAACCTTCTGCTTATTACATTTGACATTTCCAATCAGAGCCAACAATGACATGAAACTTTTTTCTTCTTCTACCTTCTACTCGAAGGTTGTTGAGAGCGTGGTGGCACAACAACTTCCCCGGCACCTGGATGAAGCTATCTATCTAGACCCGTACCAGTCGGGCTTCAGGCAGGGGTACAGCACTGAAACGGCATTGGTCGCGTTGGTGGATGATCTCTGGAGGGCTCGGGACAGGGGCTGCTCCTCTGTCCTAGTCCTATTAGACCTCTCGGCGGCTTTTGATACCATCGACCATGGTATCATGCTGCAGCGGTTGAGGGGGTTAGGAATAGGGGGCACCGTTTTGCGGTGGTTCTCCTCCTTCCTCTCCGACCGCTCGCAGTTTGTGTTGGCAGGGGGACAGAGGTCGACCTCGAGGCATCTCGCATGGGGAGTGCCGCAAGGGTCGGTCCTCTCGCCTCTCCTGTTCAACATTTATGTGAAGCCGCTGGGTGAGATCATCCGTGGTTTTGGAGTGAAGTGTCATCTGTACGCTGACGATACCCAGCTGTACATCTCCACCCCAGACCACCCCAACGATGCCCTTGATGTGATGTCCCGCTGCCTGGAGGCCGTGCGGGCCTGGATGGGGAGGAACAGGCTCAGACTCAACCCCTCCAAGACCGAGTGGCTGTGGCTTCCGGCGCCCCGATATAGTCAGCAGGTGCCATCGCTGACTATTGGGGGTGAATCTTTGCCCCCCACAGAGAGGGCTCGCAATCTGGGTGTCCTCCTGGACGCATGGCTGTCTTTAGAAAAGCACATGACGGCCGTGGCCAGGGGGGCCTTTTATCAGGTTCGCCTGATTCGCCAGTTGCAGCCCTTTCTGGATCGGGACGCCTTGCGCACGGTCACTCACGCCCTTGTCACCTCCCGGTTGGACTATTGTAATGCTCTCTACATGGGGCTCCCCTTGAAGAGCACTCGGAGGCTCCAACTGGTCCAGAATGCGGCCGCGCGGGTGGTTATGGGTGCAACCCGTTGCGCCCACATGACACCCCTCCTGCGCGAGCTGCACTGGCTCCCAGTGGTCTTCCGGGTGCGATTCAAGGTGTTGGTTACCACCTTTAAAGCGCTCCATGGCATAGGACCCGGGTACCTTCGAGACCGACTTCTGCCACCAATAGCCTTCCACCGACCAGTCCGCTCCCACAGAGAGGGTCTCCTAAGGGTGCCATCGGCCAAGTTATGTCGGCTGGCAACACCCAGGGGGAGGGCCTTCTCTGTGGGAGCCCCTGCCCTGTGGAATGAACTGCCCCCCGAAATACGAAAGATTTCCGACCTCCGGGTGTTTCGCTGCGCTCTGAAGACCCTGTTGTTCCGCCAGGCAGGGCTATTAACATAACGTTTTAAATTGGGGTATTTTAAATTTCTGGGATTTTAATTGGAGCCTAATTATTTAATGATTTTAAATTTTAAATTGTTGTTGTGTTTTTTGTGTTTTTAAATAGGCTGTACACCGCCCTGAGTCCTTCGGGAGAAGGGCGGTATAGAAATAAAATTATTATTATTATTATTATTATTTAAAGGTTTGAAGTTATCTAAACACAAGAGAGTGGCCATCCTCTCTAATCAATGCTGCATAAATACCACTGTATCAAAATAATATATTGATTGATCGATCGGTTGATTGGTTATAAGCCATTGCATCGTTTTCGAGTTCTAGCTACGTGGATAGATTTTCTCCATGATCAAAACACTATAATGTCTGATAATAATATTATAAAACAATTCTAAAAACACAAAAAGGGTTTGAATCCAGATTTCCAAGAGGTTTTTTTTCTCTTAATATATTGATTGATTATATGCCATCACGTTATTTTCAACTTCTAGCAATTACATAGATAGATTTTCTCCATGACTATGTCTGATAATAATAATAGTAATAATAGTAATAATAGTAATAATAGTAATAATAATAATAATAATAATAATAATAATAATATTTATTTTATTTTATTTTATTTTATTTTATTTTATTTTATTTTATTTTATTTTATTATTTGTCAAACATGTACAAGATAGCAGATATGAATATGAACATGGACATGAATGAAGGAAATGAGTTCAAATAAAAGGGACAGTGGGACAAAAACGGTAAGCATAATGGTGCGCTTATGCATGCCCCCTTTACGGACCTCTTAGGAATGGGGTGAGGGCCACGGTAGACAGTTTAAGGTTGAAGATGTGGGGGTTTGAGGATGTAACTATGGAGTCAGGTAGAGCATTCCAGGAATTGACCACTCTGTTGCCGAAGTCGTATTTTCTGCAATCGAGTTTGGAGCGGTTTACCTTGAGTTTGTATCTATTGTTTGCCAATCTATTATTGAGGTTGAAGCTGAAGAAGTCGTTTTACAGAGCTCACTGTAACAGCATTGCCAAAAAGGCATTAAGAATTGTTAACCTAATTTTGTGAAGCTTCTTCTCCGGTAACATTGTATTGCTAACTAGGGCATACAAAACCTTTGCCAGACCAATTCTCGAATACAGCTCGTCTCCCTGGAATCCACACTGTATATCAGACATTAATACGATTGAGCGGGTTCAGAGGTATTTCACGAGAAGAATGCTCCATTCCTCTACTCACAATAGAATCCCTTATGACACCAGGCTTGAAATTTTGGACTTGGACAATCTGGAACTGTGTCGCCTGTGGTCTGATCTAAGCATAGTACACAAAATTGTCTGCTACAACATCCTACCTGTCAATGACTTCTTCAGCTTCAACCTCAATAATACTCGGGCAAACAATAAATACAAACTCAAGGTAAACCGCTCCAAACTATGAACTATAAAATGTATAATAAAACATTTTTTCAAAAACAAACAAACAAAAAAAAAGGATTTGAATTCAGATTTCCCAGATGGGGGCCTCTTTTTCTTCTGAACTCCAGGCTCTGGGGAAACCAAATTAAAAACTCCCTTAAGTAATTCATTCTTCAAGAATTGGAAAGGAAAAGCATCTCTGCCCCTTTTAGGCAAAGTCAGGCGATCCTTGCTCCTTTTGTAGGCCTTTCCATGAGAACCAGCCTTTTCTCCTTTCAGGTCCCTCACTCCCCTCCTTGTTTGGTTTGAAAAAAGGCAGCCTATCTTCTCCACTGGGACCACCTCCCCATCCCAATTCATCCTCGTGAATGTCCCAATTATGCCACCTTGCCTGAGTGTCAGGTTGGAAAGATTCACGTGATTGGGACTTTTATGCGCCTGGGAGGGTCATGCTGTCATTATTTGCCGTTATTTATTTATTTATTTATTTTGAGCTCTTTGGCCAGTTCTTTTTTTTTTTTCCCTCGCAGTCCTCTTCATCCTTCTCGGTCCCCATTGAAATGTCAGACAGAGCCTTCGTCAGCCTCTGGAAAAAAACCCTGCCTCCCCAGTGGGAAGCGATTGGCCTTCGAACCCAAGGGAATAAATTGCACGCTCTTCTTCTTCTTGGCGTCTTCCTTTGTTTCCTTTTTCAAACCTCTTTTCTTTTTTGCAATGGGGAACAAATTTCTTTTCACCTGCCTGGGAGTGAAGCAGACGGCTGGCATTTCCCACCAAAATTGAAATCGGTGCCCAGAAGAACACATTTCATCCACTCTGTTTTGAATCTCGGGCATTTTTTTGCACTCAAATGAGCTTCCTCGATCAAGGAAAACTTGTGTTCTGCTGAAAGACAGGCTGGGAACAAAGAGGCTGTCACGGTTAGTTTTTTTGTCGAATCCCCCCACCCCCCATTAATACAGGGCCCAAGTCTCCCTTGTGGTTCTTTCTGTGAAAAGAGGCTACTGTTTTTCTGCTTTATGGGGATGTCTTGAGAATTACTCTAAGAGTCCTGATGGGAAGAGCCAAAGGCTGCTGCAGGTGGGTGTCAGTTGGGAGATTCAAAGCTGCTGGATGTCAGTTGGGAGATTCAAAAGGCCAACTAAAATGCTCATGTGCTACTTTAACCTGCAACTGGTGTTGCAGGTTAAAATAGCCCTTCGATTTGAAGTGCCAAATTATCACTGGATGCAAGAAGCTGGACCAGATGGAGGCGTCACCTCAAACTGAATTGTTGCAGTATTTGGAAGTTAGTGTTGTGGGGCCCGCCAGAGGCCAACGGAGCTGGCAGCAGATTCGGACAGTGAGGAGGTTGGGGAGGAACATGGACCAGTCCTGGAGTCTGGGGAAGGCTCTGATGGGGGCTCTGCATCGGAGGCAGAGAGGGGGCCAGGCAGAGGTGGGTTCTACTTACCTTTACTACTGGTTCGCAGCAGGGCCGTGTGTGTGTGCTCGCTTTGCTCACACACGCTCTTCTGCGCAAGCGCAGAAGCGTTTTGATGACATCGGGGTCAGTGGGCAGAGCTTCCCGCTGGTTTTACTGCCGGTGTGAACCGGGAGCAACCCACCACCGGGGCCAGGGCCATCTGACAGTTATCAGCTGCCTTCGGAGTCAGACATCAGTGAGGCAGACAAACAGATGGAGCCTGTTCCTAGTGTGCGTGTGCGCAGAGTTGCCAAATGAAGGGAACAGCTAAAGAACAAGGGTCAACTTGGGAGTAAGGCCACAAGTGGATGATGAATGGCCCCTCCCAGAGGGAATAAAAGAGGAGCGACAGGGGAGTGGAGTTTGCAGGAGAGAATTAGTTCTCTTAATTGGATTGTGACTCTCCGAGACACCTTGCCAAGTTTTGAAGATATCGGCCTGGCAGCTCTCCAAGCCAGATAAGGTCTGTGACTGTAAATTCTCCCTTGAAAGACTTTGCTGAAGATGAATGAGAGGAATTCACTGTTTGTTTAATAAAACGGGTTTTGTTGGGACCAGGATTCTGCTTCGTGCTTTTTGGGGAAGCCTAGGTCAGAAGAGTTAAGTATCTCAGAGATAGTCCTACTGCACCTCTCTGCTAGCACTGATGACGGTACCTAGTTTGGGTAATGAAACGTCTGCAAAAAACCCACCAAGCTCAGAGACCACCAAGGACCCCCTCATTGCAACCCTGAGCTACAAATATTCTCCTTTATGGTTAGATCTCTGACTTTCTAGCCAGCTGTGGGAGATGACCAGGCTGAGCCTGAGGGTGAAATCAAATGTGTCATCAGTTTGGAATCTCTATGCCCCCTAAATCCAACCCCCTTGAAGCCCATTGACTGTTATCTGACTCCAATTTGCCTTGACCGTGAATAAATCAAATTCTTGTGTTTGAAATCAATGTTTGGTACTTTTGAACTTTGTCTTGGTTCCTGATTTCTTGCACCTGACCCCAACCTCCCTATCAGCTCATTCTCCCCTTTCTGAGGAAGTCCTATCAAAAAGTGTTCCTTCCTGTACTTCCATTGGGATTGGGACAGCCAGAATTATTGCATAATGGCTGTTGGGTATGACTATTATGGAGGACATGACCTGCTGCAGAGTGCTGATTTACCTTCCTTCATTCTTATTATAGCTTTCTTTCTTTTCTGGATTGGTGGGAGTATAGCCATAGCAATAGCAATAGCATTTAGACTTATATACTGCTTCATAGCGTTTTACACCACTCTTTGGGTCATCCTTATTTGCATATTACCCCCAACAACCTGGGCCCTCTTTGTACTGACCTTGGCAGGATGGAAGACTGAGTCAACTTTAGCCCCATCAGAATCGAACTCAGGACTGTGGGCAGAGTTAGCCTGCAATACTGCATTCTAACCACTGTGCCACCACGGATCCAGTAGCCTTCCACTGCCTCCAACAGACAATAAGGCTTGGATTGCAGCCCCCCCCTCCTCAGTTTTATTTTTGAGGGAGATTTAAGGGGCGAGGAGGCACCCTTTAATATAAAAATTGATCTTGAAGGCTGGTGCTTTGCTTTAAATAGTTCAGGTGCCTGGTGAGCGCCAAGGCAGGTGGCTTTAGATCAGGGGTGGGCTTCAAAAATTTTAGCAACGGGTTCTCTGCCCAGTTGCTGGGTGGATGTGGCTATGGTGGGTGTGGCCTAGTTGGCCTCCTACACCACAGCAAGGGGGGCATTTTGCCCTCCCCAGGCTCCGGAGGCTTTTCTCGAGTCCCCAGGAGGGCGAAAATGGCCTCCCAAGGCTCCGGAGGCCCTCTGGAGCTTCCAGTAGACCCGTTTTTCACCTCCACACATCTTCACTTATCTGCATCCAAAATAGGCCGTGTGAGGACTCCTGGGAGGGACGGGGTGGGTGGGGCCAGCCAGGAGTGGGATTTGGGGGTTCTCCGAATCTTAGCTAGAGGTTCTCCCGAAACCCTGTGAACCCCCAGCAGCCCACCCTTTAGATATATTTGAATCTCTAGGTCTCCCCACTTAGCCACAAAGTTCAACTTGGAGAAGATAAGCAGGGGCATTTATTAAAACATCAGCATGGGCCAGGAAACCAAGAAAATGTGAGAAAGAAAATCAAGATTGTCTTGCTTTGGCTGTCTTCGGTATAAGAGGGAGGGAAAAGAGAAACACTGACATCCTTTCCAGAGTCTGTTATTATGGCCTCTTATTTCAATAAAGTAGAGCACTCATATTTCTTGTTGTGTCTGTTTCCTGACCTGACCTACTTCAGAGGGCTGGCAATTTCCTTGAGGATCCCACATCAATGAACGGAGGGAGAAACAATTAACCAAAATGCAACAGGAAGGAAGATTGCGAAGAGTGCCAGGAGCTGAAAGGCACGGCCCTCTCCGCTTCCGGTTTCAGCATCACCGACTAGCCACTAGCCACGTCTAACTATTCATAATTGCCCAAGGTATGCAGCTCTCAGATTTTTTTTTTTTTTTTAGGAACATTAAAATAAATCTCCAAGAGATGGGAAACTGTCTCTCTTTCAGAGGATTCCAGCTCTGAAGAAGTTTGGTCTTCAGACATGCTGACACGAGCAGATGGGTTTTGGAGTCTGTTCCACTTGGGTAGAAGATTGAAGAATACAGTAGATATCTGATGGAAAATCCAAGGACCTCTTGTGTGCCCTTGGCATCGGGCAAATGACGTGAACTGTGGAATTTGTGCAATTTATGCTATGACTTCATTATTACAGGTGGTCCTTGTCTCACAACCATTCATTTAATGACCGTTCAAAGTTACAAGGGCACTGAAAAAAGTGTCTCATCGCCATTTTTCACATTTACGATCAGCATCCCCCCTTGGTCACATGATCAAACTTTAGAGAATTTTGGGTATAATATTATAATTTGGGTGTTAGTTATCACCTTTAAAGCGCTCCATGGCTTAGGACCTGGGTACCTACGAGACCGTCTTTTGCCACCAGTAGCCTCCCACCGACCAGTTCGTTATCACAGGGAGGGACTACTCAGGGTACCGTCAGTCAAATTATGTCGACTGGCGACTCCCAGGGGGAGGGCCTTCTCTGTGGGGGCTCCAACCCTTTGGAATGAACTGCCCCCGGAGATACGGAATATCCCTGATCTCCGTGCTTTCCGCCGTGCCCTCAAGACCCTGATGTTCCAACAGGCAGGGCTAAACATACGAACATGTGAATGATTTTTAAAATGTTATCTAATTCTGGGTTTTATTTAATTGACCAAACTAAGTAATAATTTTAATTAGCAATTTTATGATGTTTGTGTGTCTATATTTTTCTTGACTGTACACCGCCTTGAGTCCTATGGAAGAAAGGCGGTATAGAAATATAATAAATAAAATAAATAAATAAATAGATAATATTGAATTGGAGAAGTGGGGAAAATTGTGGGAAAGGAATAGGAAATTAACCCTGGCCACATCATACATGGAAAACTTACATAAAATGTTCTATAGGGGGCATTTACGACCAGCAAGATTGGCCAAAATGTATAGAAATTTATCACCGAAATGCTGGAAATGTGACCAATCACCGGGCACCTACTACCATATGTGGTGGACATGTAGAAAAGCAAAAGATTATTGGCGAAAGATTCAGATGTGGCTGGAAAAAAATGATTGGACAAAGATTGGAATTCAAACCAGACATGTTTTTATTAGGAATCATAACAGAAGATTACAGTAAAGGGTTAACATACTTAAGATTGCATATTGTAACGGCAGCGAGAATGGTATACGCCCAACTTTGGGCCAAAGTCATATAATTCTTTTAAAAATTTTAAATTTTGTATTGGTATGTGTTTTACTTCTGGCTGTGCACCGCCCTGAGTCCACTAGGAGAAGGGCGGGATACAAATTGAATAAAATAAATGAATAAAATAAAATAAACAGTGGAAGAATGAGACTATACCTCTAGAAAAGGAGATAATAAAAACAATATTAGACTGTGCAGAATGTGATAGATTGACGCTAGAAGTAAAAAACAAAGGAGAGACAGAATACTATGAGATTTGGAATATATTTTACCAATGATTGGATTTGAGAAATGGAACTCGGAACAGGAAATAACTTGGATGTGTAGACCAAAAGATGATGTAATATTTGTAAGGGTATATAGGAGGTCAAATATGTGTATATAATTAGCAAGGTATGCTGAGTATATAAGATACTTTTTTTAAAAAAAAAGTTTTTTATTTTTATTTCTTATACACATATTGTAAATGTACATTCTCTTATCCATAATTGATCATATACAGGGTGGATAAAAATCAATGATTTTTTTAAAAAATAAAAAAAAAATCAGATTTTTTTTAATTTAAATTGGATTTTTTTGATTTAAATTGGATTTTTTTGAATTTTATCGAATTTATTTTACTAAAAAACTTTTGGGGTAAAAATCTATCGTAAGATAGTTTTCTATTTAAGATACATAAATAATTTAGTTTATTCAGCATGAAATGGAGCTTAGTTATGTAGCATGAGGCTGTATATTCTGCAACACTGGGACTATCGGTGAGTCAACAGTGGGTCAAAGGAGTAGCAGAGGTGACAGTTGCTCTTTAAAAATTATGATTTAAATCAAGTTGATTTAAATCAAGCCTTTTTTACTAGTGATTGAAATCATAATTTAAATTGTGATTTAAATCAACTCAATTTAAATCAGATCCACCCTGATCATATATATACATATTTTTTCCTAATGAAAGCATAAAAATAAGTCATTTTAATTACATTTGGGGTTGGTCTTTTACCCTCTCTTTTCCCTCTTTTCACAACAAACCTTCTTCTCCTTCTTCTTCCTTTCCCCTCCCTCCCTCCTCTCTTCTTCTACTTTCTTCCTCCTCCTCTCCTTTCCTCCCCTACTTCCCCTTCCTCTCCCCTCTTCTTCTTTTTGCGTTATACTTTAGTGTGCATGGCGGAAATAATGCCAGGATGGTCGCACCATGTCCAATTTCTTTTTTAATATGATATAAATAAAAATCTTTTTTTAAAAAAATTGGAGAGGTCCAGCTGTCCACCTCCCTCGCCCCTCACCCAGTTCAATTTCTTTTGAGAGGTCTATGAAAGTGCAAAAAGTTTGTTTTGGGGTAGGGAGGAAATCATAAGATGTGAAATGTGTCACCTTGATGCAGCTTTTTTCCTGGGCGTATTAAATGTCACATTGATGTGGGAAATTAGAATGGCAACTGTGACATTCCTCAGGTCCTTCTGCGCCCTTTGCTAAGCTTTCTGGTCTGTTCGCTGCATCGGTTGGGGCAGTGTTCCACATCTAATGGAATTTTGGTTTACAATTGCAGGGCTGGCATATTTTTGAATATTTATATGGTTAAAAAAAAAAACAACCATCCTTGCTTGTCGTTTCAAAATGTCCTGTCAAAATCACATCAGAGGTGGGTTTCAGCAGGTTCTGATCAGTTCTGGAGAACCGGTAGCAGAAATTTTGTGTAGTTCAGCGAACCGGTAGTAAAAATTCTGACTGGCCCCGCCCTCATCTATTCCCTGCCTCCCAAGTCCCAGCTGATCGAGAGGAAATGAGGATTTTGCAGTAACCTTCCCCTGGAGTGGGGAGGGAATGGAGATTTTACAGTATCCTTCCCCTGGAGTGGGGTGGGAATGGAGATTTTACAGTATCCTTCCCCTGCCACACCCACCAAGCCATGCCCACCAAGCCACACTCACAAAACGGTAGTAAAAATTTTTGAAACCCACCACTGAATCACATGAATACCACTTTATAAAACCTCAGTAAGGCCACATCTGGAATATAGCATCCAGTTTTGATCACTGCATTACAAAAAAGGATGGCGATTTTGGAAAAAGTGCAAAGAAGAGCAACTAAGATGATTAAAGGCCTGGAGACTAAAACATATGAAGAATGGTTGAAGGAATTGGATATGGCTGGTCTAGAGAAAAGAAGGACTAGGGGAGACATGATAGCAGTGTTCCAATATCTCACGGGCTGCCACAAAGAGGAGGGGGGTCAATTTATTTTCCAAAGCACCAGAAGGCAAGACAAGAAATAATGGGTGGAAACTCATCAAGGAGAGAAGCAACTTAGAACTAAGTAGAAATTTCCTGACAGTTAGAACAATTAACCAGTGGAACAACTTGCCTCCAGAAGTTGTGAATGCTCCAACACTGGACGTTTTTAAGAAGAGGTTGGATTACCATTTGTCTGAAGCGGTGTAGGGTTTCCTGCCTAAGCAGGGGGTTGGACTAGAAGACATCCAAGGTCCCTTCCAACTCTGTTATTCTATTCTATTCTACCATTGTGGCTCCTACCAGACCCCTTTGGCTGGGGATTTCTGGCCACAAGGAAAGACCCACTCACACCAATCCAGGTGTAGACATTCAGAAGCGTTCGAGAAGTTCACACCTAAAAGGAAGATGACATTCTTCACCCTCCTGTATTTCTGCTTCCTCTCATTTGTCTTCAGGGAGACAGGCACTTATCCTGTCTCCCTTAAATGCATCCAATTGCTTTTTAAAGCGTCGGAAATCTGTGCTTTGTCAATCCATCTTGTGACTCTTCCATTATCAACCCACCCCTCTGTCAATTTCCCTTTCACTTTTGAGTCTTATTATGAAGCGTGTGCATATGATGCTCATGATCTTTTCCACCATATTATCCCTTACGCAGCAGCTTCGCTGCACTGCAGTCAGCTTTCACACTGCTAAGTGAAATCCATTTTTATCTGCCTCGATATCTTAAACTTAATGTCATCTTTCCACCCACCCTCAAATGGGTCGATTGGTGCTGTGCCTCCAGGAAGTTCTCAACATACAACAGTTCATTTCGTGACGATTCAAAATTACAATGGCACTGGAAAAAAGTGATTTAGGACCATTTGGAGCCCCAGTGGCACAGTGGTTAGAGTGCAGTACTGCATGCTACTTCTGCTGCCTGCCGGCTGCCTGCAATTTGGCAGTTCGAATCTCATCAGGCTCAAGGTTGACTCAGTCGTCCTTCCGAGGTGGGTAAAACTCAGATTGTTGGGGGCAAGAGACTGGCTCTGTAAACCACTTAGAGAGGGCTGGAAAGCACTGTGAAGCGGTATATAAGTCTAAGTGATATTGCTATTTCTTCTATCCTTCCTTCCTTCCTTCCTTCCTTCCTTCCTTCCTTCCTTCCTTCCTTCCCAGTGGTTTGAATGCAATATTGCATGTTAATTCTGCCCACTGCCAGCTGCCAGCAGTTCGATCCACAGGTCGCTACTACCGGTTCGCCTGAAGTGGTCCAAACTGGCTGAATCCCACCTCTGATATTATCATTGTTTCTTTTACATCATGTAAAAAATCTGCCTTGAATTTCCTTTGGTAAAATCTTGATAATTTCAGTTGTTCTTTTCTAGCTCACTTCTACAATCAGCTTTCTGAGATTGGATGACTGGAACGCTGACTCCACCCAATAGCCCAGATGTTGGGAAGCAAAACATAGATTTATGCAAAGACCCAGCTATGTTGGCAGTCTTGGAAATTCCTATGCTAACCCTCCCTAACATGGAATTTGCCTCCCATCACCACCGCTACACACTGGGTTGGCATGGGATGCTGGGATTTGGGAGCCAGATGTGAATCATTTTACACTTCATATAACTTTGGGATTGTTTGTTCATGCACACACAGGAGACTTTTTGGATTGTATCTTGTGCAATCTTGCACTGCTGCTCTCTGACTCCAAATGCAAGTTGATTTGTTCTATTTCCTGTCCAGCTTTTCAGTTTCTCTCCTCCATTGATTGTGCCCACCTGAAGTGCCCATTTTGAGAAACCCAAGACAGGATATTAAGAGTAAGAAGTAAACAAGTAAGTTTTGCTGTGTGGTCAGAGGGTGATTGCTTAATTGAGAGAGATCAGTCTTTGATCTAATGAAGAATAAGAATGAGGAGGAGGAGAGGGAGAAGGATGAGGAAGAGGAGGAGGAAGAAGCAGAAAAAGCATGAGCAGAAGAAGCAGAAGAAGCAGAGAAAGTGGAAGAAGAAGAGGAAGAGGAAGAGGAGGAGGAAGAAGAAGAGAAGGAAGATGAGGAGGAGGAGGAAGAGGAAGAGGAAAAGGAGGAGGAAGAAGCAGAAGAAGCAGAAGCAGAAGGAGGAGGATGAGAAGAAGAAGAAGAGGAAGAGGAAGAAGAAGAAGAGGAAGAGGAGGAGGAGGAGGAGGAGGAGGAGGAAGAAGAAGAAGAAGAAGAAGAAGAAGAAGAAGAAGAAGAAGAAGAAGAAGAAGAAGAAGAAGAAGAAGAAGAAGAAGAAGAAGAAGAAGAAGAAGAAGAAGAAGAAGAAGGCTTTGTTTTTCAGATGCCCCACATTTATGCACCGAGCACGTTTCTTCTGGTAAGGCAAGTGTCAGAGGCTGCAAGAACTCTTCTCTATGTAGCATCTTTGAAAGCAAATGTTGGCAAAGAGCCATGAAGGAAAAAAATAAAGCTGCGTAAATAACCCTGGAAGGCTTGTTTTTCTTTGTTGAGCTGGCGCTGACTAATTAGGGAAAGAAATCTCTGTCTGGGCAGTGCTGGACAACTCGGTAAAAAACATTGTCTCAACGTGGCTGGCATTTAAAAAGGAGAGAGTGGTTGGGGTGGGAGAGAGAATTCCACGTAGAGGGTTGTTAGGAAGGAGCATGATAATAAAAGTGTCAGGATGGTAATACCTTTTTAATAAATCTATAAGGTGAGATTTTGTGAGACTCAGAACCTGTAGTTTTCCAGGGAAGGAAGTGACATATGTATAGAGCAGTGATTGTGAACCTTTATGGCACCAAGTTCCCAAACCAGAATGTGTGTGCATGTGCATGCGCTGGAGCACTGGAAACCCAAAGACCAACTGGTCGGTGCATGCATGCCTATTTTTTGACCCGTTTGGGCTGTTTTTCGGGCTCTTTTTGGCTGTTTTGGGGGCATTTTCAGGCTGTTTTTTGGGCTGTTTTCAGGCCATTTCCAGGCCATTTTGGGCCATTTTCAGGGTATTTTGGGGGCATTTTTATGGCCTATAACAGTCTGAAAAACAGCCTGAAAACAGCCTGAAAAACAGCCTGAAAATGGCCTGACAAATGGCCTGAAAATGGCCCAGAAAATGGCCCCAAAACAGCCCAAAAAACGGCCTGAAAACAGCCCAGAAAACGCCCCCAAAACGGCCTGAAAAACAGCCTGAAAACAGCCCAGAAAATGGCCCCCAAACAGCCTGAAAAACAGCCTGAAAATAGCCTGAAAAACAGCCTGAAAACAGCCCAGAAAACGGCCCCAAAACAGCCTGAAAAACAGCCTGAAAACAGCCCAGAAAACGGCCCCAAAACAGCCTGAAAACAGCCTGAAAACAGCCCAGAAAACGGCCCCAAAACAGCCTGAAAAACAGCCTGAAAACAGCCCAGAAAACGGCCCCAAAACAGCCTGAAAAACAGCCTGAAAACAGCCCAGAAAACGGCCCCAAAACGGCCTGAAAAACGGCCTGAAAACAGCCCAGAAAACGGCCCCCAAACAGCCTGAAAAACAGCCTGAAAACAGCCCAGAAAACGGCCCCAAAACGGCCTGAAAAACAGCCTGAAAACACCCCAGAAAACGGCCCCAAAACGGCTTGAAAAACAGCCTGAAAACACCCCAGAAAACGGCCCCCAAACGGCCTGTTTTTTGGCCGTTTTTCAGGCCATTTTCCGGTGCTCCAGCACCCGTGAAGACCAAGTGGCCGGCATGCATGTGTGTTCGCTGGAAACCAGAAAAGCGGCTGACGACGGCACACATGCCCACAGAGATCGCCATCACAGGTATAGAGTGTGAAATTTTCTGCCACATAAATGTGGAGAGGATCAGGGGCTTAGATATACACTCTTTAAAAATGGAGAAGGAATACCTCAGGGCAAAGTGGAATTTCAGAATGGAAAAAGAAAACCTGCTGTCCAAGAGCATTTTCTGGAGGAAGAATGGTGGCCGGAGAGAAGCAGTTCCTGCTTATGAACTTGCCCAAATCATATCTATTATGTCCATATATGGGCATCCCCGCCGGATTGGCTAGTCCACCGGCGGGAGATTTGAAGATCTGTCATTGGCCGGCCTGCCTGCCGACTCCCTTTATAAGGCGAGCCCGCCAGCACAGTCGGCTGTTCTGATTCTCCTAAATAAAGTGCTGAACGGACCACTCGCTGCTCGCGTATTCTTTTCCCTGCGCCAATTTAACAATATCTGATCAGTTTGGGAAATGAGGATGCTCAAACTCGACAGACTTTTGAGTTGATCCAGTTCTAATATGCTAATGTGGCAAACGAGAGAGATTTAATCCTGCAGGTAGGTGAGATACATTCAGACCTGGGACAGGTAGTCCTTGACTTACAACAATCGAGTTTTCCATTTAACAACTGCGGCGATTCACTTAACAAATGTGGCAAGAAAAGTCGTAAAATGCTCCAACCACTGAAGGTGGTTTTCAGAAGAGACTGGACAGCCACTTGTCTGAAATGGCTCCTGCTTGGTCTGGGGGTTGGACTAGAAGACCTCTAAGGTCCCTTCTGACGTCCATTCCATTCCATTTATTATCTATCTACCTGGTTGTGAGGAGCTGAAAATAATGGCACATAATCAACCAATTTAAAAAGAAAGAAAGAAAAATAAATAAAAAGTCAGTAGAGATATAATTTGCTTAAGAGACAAGTTTAAAATGTTGCAAGAATCAAATGCTCCAGGGAATTAATTATTATCATGCCCACTAATCTTGGAGCAAATTTCATCCACGCAGACTGCTTCTTGCTGAACCTTAAAGGTAAAGGTAAAGGTTCCCTTCGCACATATGTGCTAGCCGTTCCTGACTCTAGGGGGCGGTGCTCATCTCCATTTCAAAGCCGAAGAGCCAGCGATGTCCAAAGATGTCTCCGTGGTCATGTGGCCGGCATGACTCAACGCCAAAGGTGCATGGAATGCTCTTCCCTTCCCACCAAAGGTGGTCTCTATTTTTCTATTTGCATTTTTTACGTGCTTTTGAACTGCTAGCTTGGCAGAAGCTGGGACAAGTCACGGGAGCTCACCCAGTTATGCGGCACTAGGGATTCAAACCGCTGAACTGCCAACCTTTCAATCGACAAGCTCAGCGTCTTAGTCATTGAGCCACCGCGTCCCTTTGTTAAGGTTATTGTTGTTGTGTTACCAACCAGCAGAGTAGATTGCACAGAGAAACGTTGCTGAGAACAATGAATAAGAGATAAGCAAACTGGTTTATCAAAAGCTTACTTTATAGCAGAAAAACAGTTTCATAGTCTTTAAACAAATTCCAAGTCTTTGCCAGTAAATCAGTCCAGTAGTTACAGAATCTTCTTACCCAACAAACAGTAGTTGGTTAGAATAACAAACTCACTCTGGTTCACAAACCACGATGGTTGCAGATCCATCCAATGATAATTACAGATAGCACCTCCTCTCAATGGTAGCTTATCATCAACAGCAGCATCATAGCAGCAACCTCTCAACAGCATATCATAGCAGCAACTGAACACGTTGCAGTACCTTGCTTAAATATTCTTACAACCAGTAATTATGTGATTACAGCATGACTCAGCATTAAAGTAATAATAAATGTATCACATAATACATTTTCAGATTAAAGTAACAGTACACTTATATTGCCTGTACAACATAGTTAGGCTCAAACCATATCCTAACACCCTTTTTGCTGAATCTTGCAGGCTGTTAAATAGAACTTGGCCACATAATAGGAGAGTGCAGAACTCTGGTTGGCTAACAATTGCCCCAAATTTGCTTTGTACTTCTGAAAAGTAGAAGCATTGTGCAAAACTCTGAAGGGATCTTTATTTTCTATGGAGCCTGTGAACAGAGCTCTCCTTCAAAACTGTGTTCAAAACAGCCCATGTGGAGCTGGCTATGTGGAGCAAAGTGGAATTTTCTTGTGCTTTTTTTTTTTCTACCAGTTTTCCCCTGAAACTCCCATGACTTGGATTTAAAACCTGAACTGTTCCTATTGGGTATCTTACCAGAGAAATTTAGTAAAGAATATATATATATATATGATTATACATGTTATAACTGCAGTGAGGATAGTATTTGCGCAAAGATGGAAAGCAGAGAAAATCCCTACAGCGGGAGAAGTAATTAAGAAAATATTGGATTGTGCAGAAATGAATAGATTGACTTTGACAATTAAAGAAAGAGAGGAATCAGAATACTTTAAGATATGGGGGAAATTTTATTATTGGTTAGAGAAGAGATATAGATAGGGCAATGTTGTAATTTATTTTTATTTATTTTATTTCGAATTTATATACCGCACCTTCTCCCAAGGGACTCAGGGCGGTGTACAGCCAGATAAAAAACATACAATACAAACATTAAAAACAATTAAAAGAATATATATTAATTTGGCCCCAGTTTAAATGACAAACCAATTAAAAATTAATTAAATTAAAAATTTAAAAATGTTAATGAAATGAGTGAAGAAGAAAGAGGACAAAGAAGATGGATAAATATATTAATAGAAAAGTAGAAATGTGGGAGAAATGTTACAATAAATGAAATGATAATATTAAGATATGACATATATTGGAGGAGTATGAAGAAGGCACAAAAGATGTACTCAGATGATACACTGAATGATTGATTATGTACTGTATGTTTGTTTGTCTATAAAATAAAAACTTTTTTTAAAAAAACTCCTGACTATTAGATCCTTCTGCAACATGAGGATGGAGGAATGGAGAGCTAGATCCACAGACATCCTCAAAACGCACACACACACAAAAGTGAAGGTGGCAACCGTTATGATATGATTGAGGCTCTGCTTATTTTTTTTTAAATTATATTTTTAATGCAATGCAATTGGTTGCATTGCGATCTGTCTCCTGTCTAACCTTCCCCTGCAAAACCAATCTGTCTTCCTCTTCTTTCATCTCAGCCGCATTTAAGTCCTCTGCTATCCAGTTGCTCCATGCACTGCTGAAAGGAGCTGCCGCTCACAAGACCTTCTGCCTTTTCATCACATTGGTTAGCTGGATGCGGGCATGATGGCTCAGTGGTTAGAGATGTTGAGCTTGTCAGCTGGGAAGCTGACAGTCCGGGTTCGAGACCTGAGTGCCATGTGATGGGGTGAGCTCCTATTACTTGCTCCAGCTAGCAGTTGTACGTCCCAACCTAGCAGTTTGAAAACATGCAAATCAGTGGTGGGTTGCTACCAGTTCGCCCCGGATCGGGCAAACCAGTAGCGGCAGTGGGAGGCTCCGCCCACCTGCCTGGACGCTTCTGCATGGAAGCATTGCACATGTGCACGAGCGTGCATGCGCCCATGAGTGAACCGGTAGTGACAGGTTTTGAAACCCGCCCCTGGTGCAAATGTGAGTAGATAAATAGATACCACTTGGGTGGGAAAATGTGAGTAGATAAATAGGTACCACTTAAGTGGAAAAATGTGAGTAGATAAATAGGTACCACTTGAATGGGAAAATGTGAGTAGATAAATAGGTACCGCTTGAGTGGGAATATGTGAATAGATAAATAGGTACCACTTGAGTGGGAAAATGTGAGTAGATAAATAGGTACCACTTGAGTGGGAAAATGTGAGTAGATAAATAGGTACCAATAGGCTACATGACCACGGAAATGTCTTTGGACAATGCTGGTTCCCTCGGCCAAGAAATGGAAATGAGCACTGCCCCCTAGTATTGGACATGACTGGACAGGGAAACCTTTACATTTGTTAGCTGAGGAAGCTGCTTCTGATTCTCTGAAGTGCAAAGTCCCTTTTGGGGGCAAATTGTGGACTGTGAACCCTCCAGCGAACACCCTGTCAAAGCCAGCTCCCATCTTGCTTCCCTTCTCCAACAAACCCAAACAGGGAATTGTCTTCTGCAGAGTATTTTTCCCCCTGCATATCCAGAGAAAACAGATTTCTTAACTCAGATTGTAATCAACCCCTCCCTACAGTTTTAGACTTTCTTTCCGCCTCTTCTTTATTTTTAAAAATTTATTAGGGCAAAGTAATAAAAGGGATAAATAGAATTCATTTGCGGTGGGTTTTGTAGATTGCTTTTCCCTTTTATGTTGGCCTCCGGCCTCCATTGTGTTCTTTAAAAAAAAAAAAAAGGAATCTAGAATTACAAAATTAAGCCACAAAGCAGTGGCTTGTCCCCCCGGGGAGCGTTTGTCACTTAGTCAAGTTTTCTAACACCAAGAACGGGATTCTGCCTCTTTGCCTCCTTACCCATAAAAAAATAAACAAAGCTTGGTGGTGCAGCCATGCAGTGATAGGAGGACGTCCATATTTGGACTTGAGGGAAGGAAACAGAGGAGTCCAGCTGAATATTCTGCTCCTGGATCTCAGAAAGAACACCAAGTATCAAGACACTACATGGTTGCTTTGTCTGGCCCATGTGCACAGATCAGAATAATCTGGGTCAGAATAATAGGGTTGGAAGGGACTTTGGAGGTCTTCTAGTCCAGCCCTCTGCTCAAGCAGAAGACTCTATACCAGCAAGGGTGAAATGCTCCCGGTTCAGACCAGATTGCCCGGTTGGTAGCGATGGTGGCGAGTGGTTCGGAGAACCGGTAGCAAAAATCCCTGCGCCCCCCTCCCACCATGCCCAGCTGAGCCGCGCGATCATCAGAGGCTTTTTTTTTTTACTTTTAAAAGCATTTTTTCTACAACCTCTTCTGATGAGAAAATGCTTTTAAAAGTTAAAGAAAAACAGCCTCTGATGATCGCGCGGCTCAGCTGGGATCGTCAGAGGCTTTTCAAAGCATTTTTTTCTGCAACCTCTTGGCCGAAGAGGTGGTAAAAAAAATGCTTTGAAAAGTCTCTGATGATCCCAGCTGAGTTGCCTGATGGTCAGAGAGGCTTTTCAAAGCATTAGAAAAAATGCTTTGAAAAGTTTTTTTAAAAAAAGTTGGTCACGCCCACCCAGTCACATTAAACCCCCCCCCACCAAGCCACGCCCACAGAACTGAAGCAGTGGGTGGAAACTAACCAAGGAGAGAAGAAACCTAGAATTATGGAAAATTCCTTGATATGAGAATAATAAATCAGTGGAACCAGTCCAGAAGTTGTGGGTGCTCCATCACTGGATCTTTTCAAGAAAAGTTTGGACAACCATTTGTCGGAAATGGTATAAGGACATCTGCTTGAGCAGCCGGTTAGGCTAGAAGTTCTCCAATGTCCTTTTCAACTCTGATATTCTATTAATCTGAAGGCAAACTGTTCCACTAAAGATGGTCCCTCCAAACGATAGCTTTTTCCAGACGTCGGACCATTTTCGGCCCTTGAATGGAACACTTCCCCCATCCCCAAAGCCAATGACTTCATTGAAAACGGCAAAAACGGAACTGAAATTCAGTGACATGGTTTAAACTTTGGCATTTTTATTGCCATTACTAGCTTAGCGTAATTAATGCAGCTAGGATGGAGTACTATTTGAATTATAATGACAAAATGATTATAAAAATAATTATAATAAAGGGTCTGAAATTCTCATTTAGCTCGGATGTGGTAAATGCAATTAGTTTCTGGTAATGCAATTCACAATATTTGCTTTTGGGGGCTGGAGGAATAGATCTGTCTAACCCCCTAGGTGAGCAGATTGGACTTTTTAAAAAGTCCAATCATTTCGACTTACTTTTTTTAAAATATTTTTTTTCTTACTTATTTAAGTACGAAAGTTCAAGGAGTCACATTTCTCTCCATCAACTCTTAGACGATTGAGGGCAAAGGAGGGCAAAGGAAGAAGAGGTGACCACAGGCAATCCTGCAAAATTGTGAGTGACCACTAGATGGCAGGCAGGGAGGGGATAATTTTCTGACTCACTGTGCCATACCACCATCTAGTGATTGTCTGGAATTTTGCAGCCTCAATTTAGTAACTTGCTTCATTGGCAGAGCTTGATGGATCCCTCGTTGGCTTTAGGATGTGATTAGGATCAGGTGCACAATTGCCTTTCATCATCAGCTGGGTCCTCTAGGCACTATTCACATCTTGTTTGAATTGAAACTTTTTCAGATCCTGCAAAGTTGACCCCCACTCCCCAACATCCAGGGGTGGGCTGTTGGGGGTTCGCAGGGGTTCGGGAGAACCTCTAGCTAAGATTTTGTGCAGTTTGGAGAACCCCCAAATCCCACTCCTGGCTGGTCCCACCCACCCCTCCCCTCCGAGGAGTCCCCACACAGCCTGCTTTGGATGCAGGTAAGTGCAGGGTGCATGCGGAGGCTTGGGGAGGGCGAAAAACGGGCCTACTGGAAGTTTAGGAAGGCTGGAAATGGTCCCTTTTCTGGCCTTCTGAGGGCCTCCGGGATCTGGGAAGGCTGTTTTCACCCTCCCGGAGGCTCGAAAAAAGCCTCCAGGGCCCGAGGAGGGTAAAAACACCCCCCCAAGAGTCTGACTAGGCCACGCCCACCATGGCCACACCCACCCAGGAACTGAGCAGAGAACCCCTTGCTAAAATTTTTGAAGCCCACCCCTGCCAACATCCCTTGTGGTAAGTATTTGGGAACGCATTTCAACACAAATGACCTTACCCCCCACCCCATGGCCTTTGTCTCCTGCGATTAGTAACAGTAACAGTAACAGAGTTGGAAGGGACCTTGAAGGTCATCTAGTCCAACCCCCTGCTCACACAGGAGACCTGTACTAGGGATTCGAACCGCCGAACGGCTGACCTTTCTGATCGACAAGCTCGGCGTCTTAGCCGCTGAGCCACCTAGTCAGATTAGATTTTGGTTTAGGATTGACAAAGCCATTTTGGAGAACCAGCACTGTAGCTGTGAGTCAAAAGGGCAGCTTCTTGAGAGAGGACAACCAAATCAAGTCATCCCCACGGAGCTCAGGGAGAGGTGTTATCAAGTAAAGTCATTTTCCAAAAAAAAAAAAAACCTTGAATGCTGAGGCTGCCAGGAGGCCGAAGGGTGGGACAGGCGAATCCCCCCACCTGGGAGTCATTCTGGACTTTTCACCACATGTGCTACAGTAATATCCTGCTGTTCCACATGTGAATAGTATGGAATTTGCATTTTCTGGGCTTCATCCACCAGGGGAAGGGGGAAAACACATTAAAAAAATAATAAAAATCCAATTTGGCAGGGTCCACCATTGTTGTTATCCCCTATTACCAGTTCTCGTGATGGAAACAGGCAAGGGGCCAATCCTGTGTACCAACCTGCTGCTTCTTTCTTTCTCCTCTTGGCTTCCGCCCCACGGCTGCCCCCAAACAGCTGGGCCCCTGCTTGGTGGATTCAGCATTTTCATCGGTTCAGAATGCTTTTTTTTTTTTTTCAAATGTTGTTCTTTTGGCCCAGCCTCGCTTCCTCTCACTAGATTTCCTTGTAAAAATCCTGAACGATGTTTTTGCTCTCGTGGGTCCTTGAGTTGAGTCAGAATTCTCTGTTTGATGCTCGGAGATGGTGTCCCTTTCATTTCCTTCGCTTGACGGTCTCAGGTCACAAGTTCACATGGGCACCTCCATGGCTTGACTTCTGCGCATCTTGTAGAATCTTTTAGAATCACAGAGTTGGAAGGTTTTGTAGTCACCTGAGAGTGACTACATTCCTGAAGAGTGACTGTTCAGTCTCTTCTTAAAGTATTCTATTCTATTCTATTCTATTCTATTCTATTCTATTCTATTCTATTCTATTCTATTCTATTCTATTCTATTCTATTCTATTCTATTCTATTCTACTCTACCCTACCCTACCCTACCCTACCCTACCCTGCCCTATTTTACTCTATTTTCTATTCTATTCTATTCTATTCTATTCTATTCTATTCTATTCTATTCTATTCTATTCTCCCTACCCTACCCTACCCTACCCTACCCTACCCTACCCTACCCTATCCTATCCTATCCTATCCTATCCTATCCTATCCTATCCTATCCTATCCTATCCTATCTTATCCTATTCTCTATTGTTCTGTTCTATTCTATTCTATTCTATTCCATTCCATTCCATTCCATTCCATTCCATTCCATTCCATTCCATTCCATTTCATTCCAGCCACTGTATTGATTTTCTTGACACACACACTCTCTCCAATTTCCAGATGGCACAATGTCAGGACATTTTTTGTTCTCCATGAACAATTCTTGCCTTGTCGCACTTTGAATACACATAACATTTTCTGCATTGTAAATGCCGAAACTGCGTTCTGCAGAACTGCAGAAACAACACTCTGAAATGAAGTCTTTTTCTACTTAAGCATTCATTTGTTTTTCTAGTGCAAACGGTGCATTGGAAAACTGGGAACATTCAGAGTCCTTTCTTCTTCTTATTTTTTTTTAAATCTGGCAAATGTGTGCACAGCTGCATTTGAACGGCAGTCTCGGAATACAAAGGTTGTACAGCTCCCCGCAGTTGTGCAGCTGTAGAGATGGCCGTTGGAAATTAGCCTCCCATTTCTGTCTTCAAAGGAGAGGAAATGAAAGACAGCTTGGAATATCCTGCCTGGATTTACCTTCCTCTCCTTTCCAAGCAAAGAGAAGGGCACCAAAGAAGGTTGCAGAATCAGTTCCAGGGGTCTAATCTGCAGAGAAGAGTTAGAGAAAGATACGCTGAATATACGCTGGCATTAATTTTGCTTAAAACAGCCGTGAATACCATTTACCAAATGTCGTAAAAGGAATGACAGATTGTTGGAACGAACTAGCAATCTAAACTGCCGGGATTAGCATTTGCAATAGCACTTAGATTTATATACCACTTTACAGTGCTTTACAGCCCTCTCTAAGCAGTTTATAGAGTCAGCCTATCACCCCCAACGATCCGGGTCCTCATTTTACCAACCTCGGAAGGATGGAAGGCTGACTCAACCTTGAGCCTGGTGAGATTCGAATGGCCAAATGGCAGGCAGCCAGCAGGCAACAGAAGTAGCCTGCAGTACTGCACTCTAACCACTGCACCACTGCAGCTCACACTAACCACTGCGTCACCATGGATTGCATTGTGTCTGGCATTTGTAGAGCTCCTTGACATTGTATGGCCCTAAATAAGTAAATAAGTACTGTAAGTAAGTAAGTAAGTAAGTAAATAAGTAAATAAGTAAATAGATGATGATGATGATACCGTGTTTTCCCGAAAATAAGACCTTGTCTTATATTTTTTATATCATTTAACACATCTCTGTTAGTCAATCTGTAGCATACAATCATCCTAATGCCATAAAAGAACAAGAAAAGTTAAAGTAAACCAGGGGAAGGTAACTTTCTTCTAACCTTAGCATTGGTTGAGGATTGTGGGTTGCCATGAACGAGCGAGGAAGCAAAATGGCACCAATGACCTGCCTATGTCGAAAGGACTCTTTCCCAACTTGCAAATCATTACAATCAAATACCTCCATCCTTGACAGTAAGTAATGACTCTGTTTCTGCCTGGACAGTTTGATGGGCAGCTAATTTACTCTCCACTTTTCTGCCTGGCTGGCTGGCTTTACATACATCCAGTTCCTGCCAATTTGCTGCCATGAGAATTTTCAAACGCCCTGGAAAGACGTTCGAGGGAAACCATGCACCGAATGTGCTCCATCCATGCTTTTGTGCGCTGAGAATCCCTGGAAAGCATGTGTGGCTTTTAGCTGCCACCAGCAAGAAGAGTCACATCCATCCAAGCTTCTAATGGGTGTCCTTACAACTTCTTGCAGACTTCAGTGCCACCTGCTGAGATGCTGAAAGTGGAATCAGGATTGAACTAGGATAAAGCTGAAAGCCCTACAAACTCCGATGCAGCTTTCTCATGAAGTGAAGTGTTAGCACCACTTTATAATGCCTTGGTCAGATCATGCTTGGAATATCATAATCATAGGTTTATTTGTCAGGCATATATAAGATATCTGAATATTATCTGGTCCGGCAAAGGTGGTATCAATGGTTAGAGGGAAAAAAAGAAAGAAAGAAAGAAAGAAAGAAAGAAAGAAAGAAAGAAAGAAAGAAAGAAAGAAAGAAAGAAAGAAAGAAAGAAAGAAAGAAAGAAAGAAAGAAAAATCAAATAAAAGGAAGAGCTCAAAAGAGTAAAATAAATTTCTATATCAAATGATATTTGATTAATAAAGAAATACCAGATATCAATAAAATAATATCATTATATAAGGTGAGAGAAAGAATATATACTGAAGAATATAAGTTATTGATACTGTAATAATTCAGACATTACATTTAGATGTCATTAAGATGATGCTTGTTGCATATTGTTTTACTTATATTTATAAATGTATTTTGTGGTTTCTTAAATTAATAAAAGTTTACAAATTAAAAAAAAAAGATAACAGGTAAAAGTATAAACATAATTTGAATACATGAAAAGAGTAAGTAAAAAGGAATATTAGGACAGGGATGGTAGGTTAAAGTTTTGGGGGTTTGGGGAAAAAAACTACAGAGTCAGGTATTGCATCCAGTTTTGGTAGCCATGATATAAAAAAAAATGTTGAGACTCCAGAAAGTGTGGAGAGAAGAACTAAAAGGATGACTAGAGGACTGAAGGCTAAAACATTTGAAGAACGGTAGCAGGAACTAGGTATGTCTAGTTTAATGAAAAGAAGGACTAGGGGAGACATGATAGCAGTCTTCCAATATCTCAGGGGCTGCCACAAAGAAGAGGGAGTCAAGCTATTCTCCAAAGCACCTGAGGGCAGGACAAGAGGCTACGAGTGGAAACTAATTAAGGAGAGAAGCAATTTAGAACTAAGCAGAAATTTCCTGACAGTGAGAACAATTAATCAGTGGAACAACTTGCCTCCAGAAGTTGTGAATGCTCCAACACTGGAAGTTTTAAAGAAGAGATTGGATAACCATTTGTCTGAAGTGGTGTAGGGTTTCCTACCTAAGCAGGGGGTTGGACTAGAAGACCTCCAAGGTCCCTTCCAAATGTGCTCTTCTATTCTATTCTATTCTGTTCTGTTCTGTTCTGTTCTGTTCTGTTCTGTTCTGTTCTGTTCTGTTCTGTTCTGTTCTGTTCTGTTCTATTCTATTCTATTCTACTCTATTCTATTCTATTCTTCTATTCTACTCAACTCTACTCTACTCTACTCTACTCTACTCTACTCTACTCTACTCTACTCTACTCTACTCTAATGAAAAGAAGGGCTAGGGGTGACATGATAGCAGTTTTCAAATATCTAAGCGGTTGCTGCAAAGAAGAGGGGGGTCAACCTACTCTCCAAAGCAGCAGAAGATGGTAGAACAAGAAGCAATGGATGGAAACTAATCAAGGAGCGATCCAATCTAGAACTAAGGAGAAATTTTCTGACAGTTAGAACAATGATTCAATGGACCGGATTGCCTTCAGAAGTTGTGGGTGCTCCATCAATGTTTGTTTTTAGGAAGGGATTGGGACAGCCATTGCCGAGAATGGTGTAGGGTCTCCTGATTAAACAGAGGGTTGGATTAGAAGACCACCAAGGCCCCTTCCAACTCTGCCATTCTGTTATTCTGTGAAGTACAGTGAGAATGTCTATATTACTCTCAAAGATAACAGAATGTGCCGAAATGGATAGACTGACACTAGAACTCCAAGATAAAGAAGAAAGTGAATTCTATCTTGTGTGGCACCAGTGGTATCAATGGCTGGAAAAGAAAATCAGTACAAATATAGATGAAAGAAAATAGGGTAGAAAAAAATATAACCGGAAATAAATAAATAAAGAGGGGATGCAAGATTATTTCTAATCTAAAACATCTGAATTGACAATGTATTACTTATATATTAACTTATAAAGCAATATATATTCTGATGATGATCAAAACATAAATGTAAAGTATGGTGTGGGTAGGTTGGTGGTGGGAACTCGTTTGTCTTTGTAATGTCTTTGTATTTTTTGTATTGTCTTTATATCTCTGTTTAAAACTCAATAAAAAAAAATTAAAAAAAAAAAAGAGAGAATGTCTATATTGGAAGTGCCCGTTCATGAAAGAAAGGCTAATTCAGCCACTGTTCCATTGCTGATTAACTCCTAGAGAGAATTAAAGCAGATGGAAAGTCTGCTGAGTGCAGAGATTCTAATACAGCAAGTGAGTTTGATTTGGCTTTCTGAACTCCATGGATACAGCTGGGAAATAAAGGGTAGTTCAGTTGAAATTAACCCGGTTAGTGTCTTGGTTTAGACAGATTAAATGAGCTATGACTAATGAAGAGGCGAAGGGTGGGGGAATTGGGACGGAGGGAAAGCTGTAGAAGACATGTTGGATGTTGGAGAGAAAAGCCTTAATGGCACAGCCCTTTTTTTGAGAACAGCAAATGAGTCAAGCAAATTTCTCAGCTACCTGGAGAGGAAATTGTAGTTGAATGCAAGGCTTTTTTCCCCCCAAAGGAAGGGAAACCTTGCAAGCGGTTGATGGAAGCGACAACGGCACAAGGTGAAAAGGCAATTTGATTTACAAAAGGGACATGCTCTCTTGCAAAAACAATATTGCCGCCCATCCCGAAACAGAGCAGCTGACAAAATATTTTAACGATTCAATTCCATGTACAAATGCAAAACATCAGCTAAAAAAATTCTAGGCCTGTAAAATATTTCTAAGTTTAAAAAAAAAGAAAAAGAAAAAGAGGAAATCAGCAGAAATACCATTACTGAACCGGCTCCATCTTTCCAGTCTAGTTTATGGCTCTCGTGTCTTGGAGGATTCCCTGATCCCCTACTCACAAGGATCACTCTGCTTATTCTTTTGAGATCTGTTTTGGTCAGTTATTCCATGCAGAGTTGCATTTATAGGAAGCTCTGGGCATATAAATACTTAGTAACGTTCTTTTACAAAGCATACTTGCCATTCTTCTTTCCCTTTCTTGGAGACTTTATCTATCATCTATCTATTATTTATCATCTATTACCTATTATCCATCAGTCTGTCTGTCTATCAGCTATCTATTATCTATCTATCTATCTATCTATCTATCTATCTATCTATCTATCTATCATCTATCTATCTATCTATCTCTAATCTATCTATCTATCTATCTATCTATCTATCTATCTATCTATCTATCTATCATCTGTCTGTCTACCTAATCTTTCTCTCTCTCTCCCATCTATCTATCTATCTATCTATCTATCTATCTATCTATCTATCTATCTATCTATCTATCTATCTCATTCTCTCTCTTGTCTGTCTATATAATCTCACCCTCTCTCATTTATCTATCTACAGTATCTATCATCTTTCATTATCTATCTATCTATCTATCTATCTATCTATCTATCTATCTATCTACAGTATCTATCTATCATCTATCATCTATCTATATCTATCTATCCCGAGCATATGTTGAGCCCAATGTAAAAATGGCTTGGCCATTTCTTAGATTCTCTGGGGAGAACATAACTGGTAATCACGAGAAGATGAAAACCTTTCAAAGAAATATAGGCCGAGGCAACTTTAATTTCATCAGTGTTCTGCCAATAAACCTCTGACCATCCTTCTCTCTGGAGAAAATCCCCCAAGGTTAGGAAAGTAATTTGATCTCTGTGTTCCTGCTATCATGGTATTCTGTTCAAGATATATTTCCAATTTTTTTTTCAGCTCTGTTATTATTTTTTTTTTTAATAGGATGGATCTTTTTCTCTCCTGCCAATACATAATCTAATGGTTATGAATTTCTTCAGATAGTTATGGCTTTCTCTATAAAATGATGAATGACCCCAAAAGCCATTCCTATTATCTCAGCTACTTCCTGAGACTACAGGTGATTTCATTGCAAGGTCCGGAGATTTACTTCCCACCACCCCAGAAGAGAAAGGAAAAGAGGAAGGGGAAGGCTCAGCAGCCAACTCATCAGTTTTATTTTTGGAAGAAATTATGCTGGAGGGAAACATGATCTGAGAATGAGCCATCTGTTCAGAAACAGCTTTGCATAACCTGAGTTATGGCATTGTGGCATGCTTCTTTGGATGGCATCAATTCCCATTTCTCCAAGAAAAAAGGTTAGTGGTGAATCAGGAAAAAGGAGGAATGTCTCCTTTACATGGAATGGGATGGGATGGGATGGGATCAGGGGTAAAATCTACTTACCTTCCTTCCCTGTTCGGAAGTGCATGTGCCACATGTGCATACACACCTTCTGCGAATGTGCAAAAGCTTCTGTGCATGCACAGAAGGTAAAAAAATATTACTTCCTGGTTAAAACCAGGAAGTAATGACACTCGGGCAGCAATTGCTACCAGATCGCCGAATCATGGGGAAAAATTGCTACTGGATCAGGTGATCCAGTTCGATCCGGGAGCATTTCACCCCGGGATGGGATGGGATGGGATGGGATGGGATGGGAAGGGGTGGGTTGGGATAGATTAGACTTGACTTGACTTGACTTGACTTGACTTGACTTGACTTGACGAGAACAGAACAGAACAGAACAGAACAGAACAGAACAGAACAGAACAGAACAGAACAGAACAGAACAGAACAGAATACTTTATTGGCCAAGTGTGATTAGACACACAAGGAATATGTGTGTCTAATAATAGCACAGTTCAGTTAAATAAATTAGATTATTAGATTATTTATTTATTTATAATATTACAATACTTATAAATATAATATCATAATTTATTATTTATTTATAAATCAGAAATTACAAAAAAATTACAACTCTGCCTGGCTTATAACAATCAAAACAAATGAGAATGAAATGATAACAAAACCAGGGGGAAAAGATGAAAGAGAGAAAATGGGAAGAACAACAGACCGGATGGAATGAAGCAAGCATTCTCCCTCTCCCTCACCAAAACATTTGAAGGTGATGAGATAATGGACAACTCAATAAATTATTAAATACAACACAGCTACTGGAGTTTGCAACTGCAGGATCACCATTCAAGCAAACACACAACATCTTTTGTAGCAAGGTTATCTCAGATTCCAAACAAAGACTTGCGCTATACTGATGGCTAAAAAAAATTTCACAGGGAGAAAACACAATTACACAGTTGGAAGGGACTTTGGAGGTCTTCTAATCCAACCCTCTGATCAAGCAAAAGCCCTATACCATACCATACTAAGTGCCAGAGCTCACTGTAACAGCATTGCTAAAAAAGCATTAAGAGTTGTTAACCTAATCTTGCGTAATTTCTTCTCTGCTAATATTGAACTGCAAACTAGAGCATACAAAACCTTTGCTAGACCGATTCTCAAATACAGCTCATCTGTCTGGAACCTGCACTGCATATCGGACATTAATACAATTGAGAGAGTCCAGAGATATTTCACAAGATCTGCTCGCTACAGAATACCTTATGCCACCAGACTTGAAATTTTGGGCTTAGACAACTTAGAACTTCGCCATCTTCGATCTGACCTAAGCACAGTACATAAAATCATCTGCTACAATGTCCTATCAGCCAATGAATACTTCAGCTTCAACCAAAACAATACAAGAGCACACAATAGATACAAACTCATGGTAAACCGATCCAAACTAGACTGCAGAAAATACGACTTCGGCAACAGAGTGGTCAATGCCTGGAATGCACTACCTGACTGTGGTTTCTTCCCCAAATCCCCAAAACTTTAACCTTAGACTGTCTACTGTAGACCTCACCCCATTCCTAAGAGGTCTGTAACGGGCGTGCACAAGCGTACCAGCGTGCCTACCATCCCTGTCCTAATGTTTTCTTTTATTCATATCCTTTTCATGTATTTATAATTATGTTTACACTTGCATCTGTCATAAAACACATGCTTGACGAAATAAATAAAATAAAAATAAATAAATAAAATACCATACAAGTGGCTTCTATTCTCTTCTTAAAAACCTCCAGTGATGAAGCACCCACAACTTCTGAAGAAAAAACATTCCACTGGTTAATTGTTCTCATGGTTAGGAAATTTCTCCTTCATTCTATATTGCTTCTCTCCTTGATTAGTTTCCATCCATTGTTTCTTGTCTTGTCTTCTGATGCTTTGGGAAATAGGTTGACCCACCCTCTTCTTTGTGGCAGCCCCACAAATATTGAAACACTGTTATCATGTCCTTCTTTTCTTTAGATTAGCCAGGCCCAATTCCTCCAACCTTTCTTCGTATGTTTTAGTCTCCAGGTCCTCAATCATCTTTGTTGCCGACCTCTGTACTCTTTCCAAAGTCTCAATATTCTTTTTTTTTATAAAGTGATGAACAAAACTGGGAGCAGTCTTTCAGATGTGGTTCTGTTTGCTGTTGAAATACATTCTAAATAAAAGAAACTCTGCTTTATGGAGTTAGTTACTTTTCATTTGGTAATGAGCTGTGATCATTTTCCATCTTCCTTAGTTCTTCCTTACCTTTTTGGCCCACACTGATTTTTTACATCTTTAATTAAGAGCAAGCAGGAGAACTTCCTCTGGAAAGATTAATCTCAGGCTGCCATGAATACTTGCTACCTTTGGAAGAGACGACAATTTATTCTGCAAATATCAGGAATAATTAGTCCTTTGGTGACTCATCAGGAAAGAGTGGCAAATTAAAATTTATTGGCTGCTCGGTTAATGCAGTGAGTTTTTCACCGGAGCCATTTGAGTTGATCAATCTATGCCCCAAGCACTGGCAGAAGCTATAAATTGCAGTTTAGGCTATTCTGGCCATTGTATAAGAATGAAAGGCAGAGGGTGAAATGGAGGCAGAAGAACAAAAGAAGGGAGATGCAGAATCACTTTTGGGACAATAGCAGAGCTGTTGTGACCAACTAATGTAACTGTTGTGGCCCGCCAGCGGCCTGTGCGGATCGTGGCTGATCCCGACGAAGAGGAGGCTGGTGTGGTGTCGCGCCAGCAGCCTGCACAGCCGGCACCCGCATCGGACAGTGAGGAGGCTGAAGAGGATGTGGTGCCAGAGGCAGAGACTCAGCCAGGGCCTTCAGAACCTCCAGAGGCTCCTTCAAGTGGAGAGAGCGAAGTGGAGGAACCTCTCCTCAATGCTCGGGCACGCAGGGCTGCCAAAAGGCAGGAGTGGCTACTCAGGAGGAGAAGGTCTACTCAAGAGTAGGGTTTGAGGATAATTGGCCACTCCCTTAGCCTATTTAAGTGGCACACATTTAAGTCGTTGCTAAAAACAACGTCTCATTACTATAGAGCATCTTGGAGAGTGAGCGACTTTTCATATCTGGTTTTCTGGGCTGGTTGCCAACCTTTGTTGGACTTTGTTCTTAATAACTTTGATAAGGACCCTTTGCACGGGAAGCCTGCATTCTTGAAAAGGGTTTGTTTGGAATTAAACAGTGTTTGCGAAGCTTGGTGTGTGTCACATTCTCTGGGAATCCGAAGCTGGGGCAGAACAGTAACAAATGCTCAGAAGTCCTATTTCCTCTGCCCCTGTGACTCTGGATGATTAGTTTCCATGCATTGTTTCTTGTTCTACCTTGTTCTGCCTTCTTCTTCTGCTTTGGAGAGTAGGTTGACCCCCTCTTCTTTGCAGCAGCCCCTTAGATCTTGACAGACTTTAACATTGGGTGCTATCTAACAAAATGAAATTCGACGGTGAAAAAAGTAAGGTTCTACATTTAGGCAAGTAAAACTAAATGGACAGGTACAGTATAGATGGTACCTGGCTCAATAGCAGCAACTGTGAGAGGGATCTTGGAGTCCTAGTAGACAACCATTTAGATATGAGCCAGCAGTGTGCAGCAGCTGTCAAAAAAGCCAGCACAGTCCTAGGCTGCATAAACAGAGGGATAGAATTAAGATCACGTGAAGTGTTAATACCACTTTATAATGCCTTGGTAAGGCCACACTTGGAATACTGCATTCAATTTTGGTCGCCATGATGTAAAAAAGATATTGAGACTCTAGAAAGAGTGCAGAGAAGAGCAACAAAAAGGATTAGGGGACTGGAGGCTAAACCATATGATGAATGGTTGCAGGAACTGGGAATGTCTAATCTAAAGAAGAGAAGGACTAGGGGTGACATGATAGCAATCTTCCAATATTTGAGAGGCTATCACAGAGAAGAGGAGATTGTTGGAAAGAGTGCAGAAACAGCAATAAAAATGATTAGGGGGCTGGAGGCTCAACATATGAAGAATGATTTACAGGAATTGGGTATGTCTAGTCTAGTGAAAAGAAGGACTAAGGGTGGCATGATAACAGTGTCCCAATATCTAAGAAGCTCCTACAAGGACGAGAGGTTCCAATTATTTTCCAAAGCATCAAAAGGCAAGACAAGAAACAATGCTTAGAAACTAACCAAGAACAGAAGCAACCTAGAACGAAAGAGAAATTTCTTAGTTGGAATAGCTTTCCTTCAGAAGTTGTGGGTGGTCCATCACTGGAGGCTTTCAAAAAGAGGCTGGACAACCTGAAAGGGCTGAAATGGTATAGGGTCTCCTGCTTGAGCAGGGAGTTGGACAAGAAGAACTCTATTGTTCTGTGTTCAAAGCACCAGAGGGCAGGACAAGAAGTAATGGGTGGAAGCTTGTTAAAGAAAGATCCAAATTGAAAATAAGGAGAAATTCTCTGACCGTGAGAACAATTAATCAATGGAATAGACTAAATAGAGCTGTGGGTGCTCCATCACAGGAGGTTTCCAAGAGTAGCCTGGACAATCATTTGACTGGGATGATATAACACCTTCTGCCTTGAACAGGGAGTTGGACCAGAAGATTTCTGAGGTCTTTTCTAGCCACATGATTCTATGTTCTATGAATCAGTCCAACTAAACTGGGGATGTTCTCCACCCAGTACTCTTTACTTCATGTTTTAATTGGACAAAGCTTTCCTTTCCCCATTTGTCTCTTCCCCCATCTTCAGTAAAAATTGGCCAGTCCTAAAATTCCTCTCCTTCAACTCTCCATTTTGCAGATTTTTCTTTTGTAATTATTTCTGTGCTTTTTTTTTTATGATCAGAATTTTATGGCATAATACTGAAGCGAACGTTGGAATTAATTTTTGCACAGCTTTCCACGCTGCTAGCTAGGACTACATAGTTAAACGAGAATGCTTGTAACAGCAGAAATGGGGAAAGTGCTTCCAGCTTCACAGATGAGAGTTGCCACTGGATTTTTAAAAAGCAGAAGCAAAATAAAAACAACACAAACCCATTAGCCATTGCAGCCCTTTCAGTAACAATTTGCACCACAACCAGGCTTCCAACTTATTAAAGCTGACATCAAACCTCATTGTAATTATTCCTTTCACCCTGTGATCAATACTACAATAAAATTAATTCTCTGGAGATGCTGATTGCTTTATGGTGGTCTCTACCTAGCAACAACCCAGCCTACCGTTAAACAAAAGAAAAAAGGAAGGGAAGGGAAAGAGGAGAGGAGAGGAGAAGAGAGGAGAGGAGGGAAGGGAAGGGAAGGGAAAGGAAAGGAAAGGAAGGGAAAGGAAGGGAAGGGAAGGGAAGGGAAGGGAAGGGAAGGGAAGAGAAGGGAAGGGAAGGGAAGGGAAAGAGAAGGGAAGGGAAGAGAAAGAAAGAAAGAAAGAAAGAAAGAAAGAAAGAAAGAAAGAAAGAAAGAAAGAAAGAAAGAAAACTAAACCAGACAGCCAGACTTTGTTTATACTCATTTGTTTAATTGAACATGATTTGTTCTTTTTTTAAACTTGCAATTGAACTGCTATTTATGGATATACGAAAATATCTGGAATAACAATTGAGATATTTTAAGTATAGTAGAAACTCAGATGTACAACATCTACTGGGAAAGTAAACAATGTCCAGTTCATACTTCTGTATCTTTATTATAGGTTAAGTATAATCTGATCTTCAGTTCATTGAATAAATGGGGCTGTTTGGCCAAATGTGAGAAAGAAGCTTATATTTTTATTTTGAGTAACCAGTTTAATCTGGAAATGAAGCCATTGCCCCCCCCCCATTGGAGCCTAAAGCTCAACCAGGTTTTTTTTAGTCCTTTGTCACTTACTTGGACATTGGAAAAGATCTAGAACGGGGGGGGGGAGGTCAAACTTGCAGCATCACATTATCGTCATGTAATGTATCGCAACTTTCCCCCCCCCCCTTTTCTAAAATGGGTTGGGCATGGCCAGCGCGTGACGCATCCGGCCTGTGGGCGGTGAGTTTGACAGTCCCTGGTCTAGAACAATCTGTTTGAAGGGTCATCAAATTGTGTTGGAACATCTGTTTGGATAGGATCACAATTCACAGCCGCATTTCTGAGAGTTGTCACTGCTGAAATTAATTTAACGCAAATGATTGTGGATACTGTTTTGATTCCTTCTCCTCCTCTGAGAAAGGGAATTCAGGAGAGCGTGTAGCCTATTTTCAAAAAAAGCAAAAATCTCTAGTTCAGAACATTGGTAGTTGATTCTAACAACAGAGAAAGAAGGGAGGGTCAACATCTTCTCCAAAACACCCAAAATCAGGACAAGAAATAACAGATGGAAGCTTCTGGAGAGATCCGACCGTGAACTAAGGAGAAATTTCTTGATAGTGAAAACAATTAATTCGTGCAATGGCTTGTCTTCAGAAGTTGTGGATGCTCCATCACTGGAGGTTTTTAAGAAGAGATTGGACAACTATTTGTCCAGAATCATATAGGGTCTCCTGCTTAAGCAGAGGTTTGGAGTAGAAGACCTCCAAGGTCCCTTCCAACTCTGTTATTCTGTAATACTAATTCTAATGGTGAAGGATGCAAGCATCTTAGTAAGACCACACCTAGAATACTGCATCCAGTTTTGGTCACCACACTATAAAGAAAGATGTTGAGACTCTAGAAAGAGTGCAGAGAAGAGCAACCAAGAGGATGAGGGGACTGGAGGCTAAAACATACGGTGAACAGTTGCAGGAACTGGGCATGGCTAGTCTAATGAAGAGAAGGACCAGGGAAGACATGATAGCATTCTTCCAATATTTGAGGGGCTGCCACAGAGAGGAGGGGGTCAAGCTATTTTCCAAAGCACCCGAAAGCCAGACAAGGAATAATGGATGGAAACTGATCAAGGAGAGATTCAACCTGGAAATAAGGAGAAATTTTCTGACAGTGAGAGCAATCAACCAGTGGAACAGGAGTTGCCTTCAGAAGTTGTGGGTGCTTCATCTCTGGAAGCTTTCAAGAAGGGACTTGACTGCAATCTGTCACAAATGGTGTAAGGTCTCCTGCTTGAGCAGAGGGTTGGACTAGATGACCTACAAGGTCCCTTCCAACTCTGTTAATCTGTTACTCCATCTCTCAAAGCAAGGAGAGAATGGCTTCTAGGCAGAGAGAAAACAAAACCGACATCCCCTAAGACCTCGGAAGATTTGGAAGGCTGTGGAATGTTCAGAATGTTAGAATGTCTCTAAGAAGCAAATGTTTCAGTTCCAGTTTTCACCAAGCAAATCCAAGAAATTCAAGAGATTCTGAAAGCTTTTGCCAGTTTTCCTGTGGGCCGCATACGTGCCCTCATTTTCAGTCTGCCTATTCAGAAACAGTGAACAATTCTGTGGGAGGGTATAAGACAGATATGTCACTTGCTTGATGAAGGCCAAGGCATGAGATGTGGTGCATTGTGAGTTAGCAATCTGCTACACAACACAGTTTTTTCTGGGTATGTGGAATGTGCTGCTTAATTTTATTGTACCATGTAACAATAGAATAGGATAGGATAGGATAGAATAGAATAGAATAGAATAGAATAGAATAGAATAGAATAGAATAGAATAGAATTTTTTATTGGCCAAGTGTGATTGGACACACAAGGAATTTGTCTTTGGTGTATAATTTGTCTTTGGTGTATATGCTCTCAGTGTACATAAGGAGAATAAAATGCATTCATCAAGAATCATAAGGTATAACAATGATAATCATAGGGTACAAATAAGCAATCAAATCATACTAGGAAACAATATCAATATAAATCATAAGGATCCAAGCAACAAAGTTACAGTCATGCAGTTATAAGTGGGAGGAGATGAGTGATAGGAATAATGAGAAGATTAATAGTAATGCAGACTTAGTGAATAATTTGACAGTGTTGAGGGAATTATTTGTTTAGCAGAGTGATGGCATTTGGGAAAAAACTGTTCTTGTGTCTAGTTGTTCTGGTGTGCAGTGCCCTATAGCAGTGGTCCCCAACCCCCGGTCCGTGGACCGCTGCCGGGCCGTGGAGTACCTGGCACCGGGCCGCGCAGCGGCCGGGGGACATGAACGCTGCAGCGCAAAGGCTCCTGGGCCGTGCGCAAAAGCTCCTGGGCCGTGCGCAAAAGCTCCTGGGCCGTGCGCAAAGGCTCCAGGGAAGAGAGCCCCGCGCAGGTACGCACGTGTGGCCCAAAGCCCCCACCCCTGCGCGCGCTCAGCGGGCCACGGTAAAATTATCAAAGGCTGATTGGTCCACGGCGATAAAAAGGTTGGGGACCACTGCCCTATAGCGTCATTTTTAGGGTAGGAGTTGAAACAATTTATGTCCAGGATGTGAGGAGTCTGTAGATATTTTCACAGCCCTCTTTTTGACTCGTGCAGTATACAGGTCCTCAATGGAAGGCAGGTTGGTAGCCATTGTTTTTTCTGCAGTTCTAATTATCCTCTGAAGTCTGTGTCTGTCTTGCTGGTTTGCAGAGCCAAACCAGACAGTTATGCAGATGACAGACTCCATAGTTCCTCTGTAGAACTGGATCAGCAACAAAGGTTTTTATGGCAAAAGGATCCAGAACAACCTTCCATGACGTGGTAGAGCTAGAATGTCCAAGGTTCAGAACTGAAGGTCTCTCTTCTGAAACTCCAGTTCAGACTTGTCTCAGATCAACAGTTGGTTTGTCCAAACGTTTTTCCAAGCTGGGCAAAAGGCAATCTATCCATCCCAGATGAAAACTGCTGGGAACATATTTGCTAAAGCTTATGAGTCAGGGAGAGTCTTGGAAATAAACATGTTAACCATCGTCTGCATATATCAAGCCAAAAAGCTAAGTCACCTTGGTGTTCTCCTACTCCGCCTTGATTCCTGGCTTCTGGATTTTGTTAATAATTCCTTGCTCGGTCTGGCGGGTTTACTGGAGGCTCTCAATATGAAAGCTTTCTCTTTTTTCTGTTGAGCTGCACCAGAACAGGAGTTTATTCTATTCCACACTTCACTGGGAAAGAACAGACTTGCTGCATTCGTTGTACGTTTACATTAGAGCCTTTGGTTGGGCTTGCCCCAGCTGGAAGCTGAAAAATATAAAATACAAGTGGAAATAATGCATTGCATGGCTAGTTCCTAAATCTGTAGAAAAACCTGGTCAGGTAAGGAGAACCTTTCTACAAACAAATCACAAAGCTAGCACTGGAATAAGAGAGTTATAGTGTCTGGTAGCCTAGGTGGATAAAATAACGTCTATGAAAAAAAAAAGAGCTAGGCATTGTTGGAATCTTGGGGCATTTTGACTTAAGACGCTTATTTTTTTGCATAATAATGCAATCTATTATCCAACCTTCGAACAACAATGAGAAATATACGCAGTTCGGTATGTTTCACACATGGGATTCTACTCCAAATATTTAAATAAAGCAGACATCGTCTCCCAATGCTTATTTGGCAATAAATTGGCTTGCTTCTAAACCACCGTGGGAATCTTCAGTGTTGCTTCTTTCAAGACACTAAGAGGGTAACTTTGCTGGAAGCCTGCAGGATGGATTTACACAAACCCAAACTGGGCTCAAATGGATTGTTGAGTGGATTGTGTTCCTTAATGAGGGAGGAAAGACAGACCGTTCTTACCCCAAAGGTGCTTTTTCAAGAGGCCTCTTGAAAAAGTACCTTTGGGACAGGGATGAAATCCAGCAGGTTCTGACAGGTTCTGGAGAATGGGTAGTGGAAATTTTGAGCACTTATTTATTTATTTATTTATTTATTTATTAAATTTCTATACCGCCCTTCTCCAAATAGGACTCAGGGCGGTGCACAGCCAAGATAAAAGCAAAGCATACAAAATTTAAGAACAGTATTAAAATAATTAAATATTTTGGCCGAAATTAAGATAACCCAATTTAAAATCAATTTAAAATTTAACTCAGGCCAGCCCAGCTTGATGAAATAAGTACCAGTAGCAAAGATTTTGAGTAGCTCGGAGAACCAGCAAATACCACCTCTGGCTGGCCCCAGAGTGGGATGGGAATGGAGATTTTGCAATATCCTTCCCCTGCCACGCCCACCAAGCCACACCATGTCTACCAAGTCACGCCCACAGAACCAGTAGTAAAAAAATTTGGATTTCAATCCTGCTTTGGGACAGCCATGACCTGGATGACTGAGAATCTCCATAGACATTTAGCCCTTGTTTTAGCACGGAAAGGAAGGCCAGCTGGAACGTCTATAGGAAGGGTACAATGATGTCAAAATGACAAGGTTGACCAAGTGATTGAAACGCTGTCATTTTTACCCAAGTTTCATGCATCAGCCAGTTGCAAAAGGGGTGGCGTTTTAATTAGCAATAGCAATAGCAATAGCAATAGCACTTAGACTTATATTTCACTTTACAGTGCTTTACAGCCCTCTCTAAGCTGTTTACAGAGTCAACCTGTTGCCCCCAAACATCTGGGTCCTCCTTTTACCCACCTCGGAAGGATGGACGGCTGAGTCAACCTTGAGCCTAGTGAGATTCGAACTGCCAAATTACAGGCAGCCGGCAGTCAGCAGAAATAGCCTGCAGTACTGCACTCTAACCACTGTGCTACCGAGGCTCAATTGCCTGACAAATTGTCACCATTTTAACATCATTGACACCTTCCTGCTCTATTTGCATATCTCCTGACAGTCCCATCCTGTTCTCTCTCATCCCAAACCACAGAACATGGAATGATGGATTTCAAGGAGAAGATGGAGTCAACCTGTTCTCCGAAGTACCTGAAGGGAAGGCAAGAACTAACACGTGGAAGATCATTAAAGAGAGATCCAACCTGGAACTAAGGAGAAATTTCCTGACAGTGAGAACAATTCATCCGTCGAACGGCTTGTGTCTGGAAGTTGTGAGTGCTCTATCACTGGAGATTTAGAGAATAGAATAGAATAGAATAGAATAGAATAGAATAGAATAGAATAGAATAGAATAGAATAGAATAGAATAGAATAGAATAGAATAGAATAGAAGAGTTGGAAGGGACCTTGGAGGTCTTCTAGTCCAACCCCCTGCTTAGGCAGGGAACCCTATACCACTTCAGACAACATCTTCTTAAAAACTTCCAGCGGAGCATTCACAACCTCTGGAGGCAAGTTGTTCCACTGATTAATTGTTCTAACTGTCAGGAAATTTCTCCTTAGTTCTAGGTTGCTTCTCTCCTTGATTGGTTTCCACCCTTGTTTCTTGTCCTGCCCTCAGGTGCTTTGGAGAATAACTTGACTCCCTCTTCTTTGTGGCAGCTCCTGAGATATTGGAACACTGCTATAATGTCTCCCGTACTCCTTCTTTTCAATAAACTAGACATACCCCAGGGAGTTGGGCGGCATAGAAATGCGACAAATAAATAAATATCCAGTTTCTGCAACCATTCTTCATATGTTTGAGCCTCCAGTCCCCTAATCCTCTTTGTGGCTCTTCTCTGCACTCTTTCTAGAATCTCAACATCTTTTTTACATCATGGCAACCAAAACTGAATGCAGTATTCTAAGTGTGGTCTTACCAAGGCATTATAAAGTGGTCTTAACACTTCACGTGATCTTAATTCTATCCTTCTGTTTATGCAGCTTAGGACTGTGTTGGCTGTGTTGACAGCCATTTGTCCAGAGTGGTATAGGGTCTGTCTCCTTCTTAAGCAGGGAGTGGATCAGAAGACCTCCAAGGTTCCTTCCATCTACGTTATTCAGATGAAATTACAGGAAGGCAAATTCTGGTTGAATGTTAGCCAGAATCTTCAAAGTCCAAGCTGTTGGACAATAGAATAGAATAGAATAGAATAGAATAGAATAGAATAGAATAGAATAGAATAGAATAGAATAGAATAGAATAGAATAGAATAGAATAGAATTTTTATTGGCCAAGTGTGATTGGGCACACAAGGAATTTGTCTTGGTGCATATACTCTGAGTGTACATAAAATAAAAGATACGTTCATCAAGAATCATAAGGTACAACACTTAATAATAGTCATAGGGTAGAAATAAGCAATCAGGAAACAATATCAATATAAATCGTAAGGATTCCAGCAACAAGGTTACAGTCATACAGTCATAAATTGTTGTTGTTGTGTTTTTTTAATTTGATTTATATGCCGCCCTTCTCCGGAGACTCAGGGCGGCTTACAATGCGTTAAGCAATAGCCTTCATACTTTTGTATATTTATACAAAGTCAGCTTATTGCCCCCACAAACTGGGTCCTCAATTTACCTACCTTAGAAAGGATGGAAGGCTGAGTCAACCTTGAGCCTGGTGAGATTCGAATTTACAGTAATTGCAGACAGCTGGTGTTAATCACAATGCTATCAGTCTGCTGAGCCACCAGGCCCTTAATAAGTGGAAGGAAATGGGTGGTGGGAACGATGAGAAGATTAATAGTAGTGCAGACTTAGTGAATAGTTTGACAGTGTTGAGGGAATTATTTGTTTAGCAGAGTGATGGCATTTGGGAAAAAACTGTCCTTGTGTCTAGTTGTTCTGATGTGCAGTGCTCTATAGCGTCGTTTTGAGGGTAGAAGTTGAAACAGTTTATGTCCAGGATATGAGGGGTCTGTAAATATTTTCCCAGCCCCCTTTTTGACTCGTGCTTTGTACAGGTCCTCAATGGAAGGCAGGTCGGTAGCCATTGTTTTTTCTGCAGTTCTAATTATCCTCTGAAGTCTGTGTCTGTCTTGTTGGGTTGCAGAACCAAACCAGACAGTTATAGAGGTGCAGATAGAGAGTTGGACAGTCAGCCATGTGATGAGCATCTATTCACTTGACATGTTCAAATAGAGACTGGACAGATAACTACATGGAGAATTTTCAGGAGAGTGTTATGCTGAATTCCTGAAATTCCTGAAAACTTAATTTTGACGATAGACCAGCACACCTGAAATGAACAGGAGAGCTTCTTTCCAACAGTAAGATTCTATCCCTGTATAATCTCCTTTGGTTCTGAAGCATCTGATGGGTGGCTTAGGGATGAAATTTGATCTGGACAAATTTTGACACTGTTGTTAGCCAACTCAGTTAACCTATTTCATAACGGAAGACATGAAAGATGATTAATTCCAACCGAGTTCTCCAGAGGGATCAGAAGGCTGCAGCTCTGTATTTGTGAACTGCAGGTCTTCCCCCTGAAGGAATTGCCACCCTCTGTAATTTCATTAGCGTTATTAATCCCACATTTGTGCTCATCATATCTCCATAGGGGGGCTGTTTTCCAACCTAGATACCCACTTCCTTTTGCATATGTGTCATCTATTTGCCGAGAAAAAATCTTGACGCAGCCACAACAGCTGATTGCCAGCAAGAGATCGTCTTCTCCCTTGATAGACCAGCTGGGGCATTTTGTCAAAACACAAAATGGTCAACTGACTCAGTCTGGGCCACACAGAAGGCAAGAAGTTTGTGCTCAAGCCCGTGCTGAGGAAATTTCCACGTCAAAGAACGAAAGCAGGGTCTTTCGGCTTCTTAAAATGAATTTTTCTGCAGATCTTTCTTTCTTTCTTTCTTTCTTTTCTTTTCTTTTCTTTTCTTTTCTTTTCTTTTCTTTTCTTTTCTTTTCTTTTCTTTTCTTTTCTTTTCTTTTCTTTTCTTTTCTTTTCTTTTCTTTCTTTCCTTTTAATGCATTAAAAATACCAGGGTGGAATATGGTCTTAGTAGAGCAGGTAATCAAATGAATGGCATTTTTATTCAGTTGCATCTCCAGGTAGGTGGGAGGAGGATAAATTTATGTGGGACCCAAGAGAAAGGAGGTTCTATGAAAACCCGTATGGCCCACAATTCTCAAGGAGAGACAGTAACTGTCTCTTCTCTACATCCAAAACTCTTGAGTTCAGCTCCCATTTGTTCAAGATGGTAGAAGATGGACTCGGTCCAAGATGCTGGAGGATTCTTGCTGCCAACCAGGTGTCTCCTGTTTATTACACTGGTTTTCCAGATTTCCACAAAATCCTGAAACTTCAATGAAAGCAGGGGTGGGTTTCAAAAATTTTAACAAGGGGTTCTCGGCCCAGTTGCTGGGTAGGCATGGCCATGGTAGGTGTGGCCTAGTCAGCTTCCTGCACCACAGGGGGGCATGTTTTTGCCCTCCCAAGGCTCCGGAGGCTTTCTCCGAGCCTCTGGGAGGGTGAAAACAGCCTCCCCAGGCTCTGGAGGCCCGTTTCTGCCCTTTTTGAACTTCCAGTAGGCCTATTTTTCACCCTCCCCAAGCCTCCGTGCACACCCTGCACTTATCTACATCCAAAACGGGCCACGTGGGGGGACTCCTGGGAGGGGTGGGCAGAGTGGGTGGGGCCAGCCAGGAGTGGGATTCGGGGGTTCTCCGAACTGCACAGAATCTTAGCTAGAGTTTCTCCTGAATCCCTGCGAACCACCATCAGCCCACCCTTGAACGAAAGGATAAATCTACCTCCAATTGGCAGCAATAGATTGGTCTGTTAGACACCTTGGGATAGAGTTGAGCAGCAAGACACTATGCGAGTCATGGTATCATCATACTGTTGTGGAATGGAAGGACTAAAAAACATTCCAAGGCCAGTCAGAGACAGTTTATTGCGCAAGGTTCAGAGCCAGATTTGTACCTGAAGCTTTGAACAAAGAAAGAACTCTGATACAATGGTTTTTATACATTTCTAAGACAAAGGATTCAGTGAGATCATACATTTTCCATATATGGTTAATCATGAGATCATACATCCGATTTTCCTTCTATGGTTACATTTACTTGTTAATAAGTTCATCTAATTACTTAAAGCATTAATCTTTAGTTTACAAAATTATCTTAGCCACACAACTTTTCTTAAGTGCTCAGAGTCGCTAATGGGAGAGTTACTACTATCCTTGGGTAAATTCATTAGATTAAGTAACTCTTTGTAACATATAGGTCTTTGTGTCATTCACAGTCAGGTCACTCAGATGTTTTTCCATATAGCAGTCCTTTCCTTGACATCTAGGTATCAGAAGATATATTACCACTTAAAAGGGTTTAACTGTTTGTTAATGTAATTTCCAACAAGCACTTTCCTCTCTTATAATAATGTTAGATAGAGTCTCTCAGAGTTCATGTATCCAAGCACGTCTTCCCCTTATAATAATATGAATAGAGAGGGTCCCCCAGAGCCCATATATCTGACTCTGTATGATTCCTATTTTATTCACATTATTTCTTTTATCTACATTATTCTTTATTTGCTCTTTACTTCATTCCCCCCTGTGGAAGTTTTTCCATGCATAAACTTCCATTACTTCTTACACAACACTCTATGTCCCTTAATACACAAAGCCAACATATAATATCCCACAACATATGACTAATCTAGGCAAGAGATAGGTATTTCTTGATCTTCACCCTAGTAATCCTTGGAGGTACTTCCTCCATTCTTTTCCCAGACCCTATTTCGACATATGTGTCTGTTTCAGAAACTTTTTTCTTCAAGAAAGCGCTCTGTCAAAACTAATTCCTTCGCAGTCTGTATCTCTTTCACTGCTCTGATAGATAGCTGTTTCAGCACAGGGATTGTACAAGGAATAAAAGCTAGGCCTGCCACAGCCATATCAACAAGAATAACATTTGTTTAATCCAGCCGGATCCAGGCAACCAAGAAAACCACCTGTCAGTTGTTTGTAACCTCTGACTTATCTTGGATGCCCTATCCTGCAAATCCTTGGCAACTTCTCTGACCACACCTGATTTATTCACATAGAAACAACCATCTTCTCATACCTCCTCTCTCTGTGGCCACAAGGTCTAAGGCACGTCAATTTTGTAGGACCACTGCCGCCAATGACTCTATCTGGTCTTGGATTTTCACCAGGGTTCCAGCAATTTGGTTCAGGCTTTCTTCTGATAATTGCTGAAACTGTATTACTGAGTGTGTTAAACCACCTATCCCTGTACCCACTGCAGTTCCTATTCCCATGACTACTAATAGTGGGATTAGGATGGGTACCCGTTTCTGAACATGCCTCATGAGAGGAACAGGGATGGCATGTTCTCCCCTGACAACATCTATTTCAGGAAAAAGGAGTACTAGTGTGCATGTTCTGGTCCAATTTGTTGGCAAACATAAATACGCATCCCTTTCACATAAGATTTACGGAAAAGGCATGTGATCGGTTGTTCCTTGCATTAGTCCAGACCCCCAAAAGCCCCCACCACAAACATTCCCGTCAGTGGCTGTAATGGGACTTTTAGTGAAGGGTCCTTTGGCTTATCTCCGAGGATTGGACCTTCAAAAAGATACCAGGAGGTAGTATCCCAGGGGGAAAGAAGACACATAAACCTGTGTTGGACCTAATGGAGAAGCAGATAGTGAAGTGAGGGGGCTGAAACAGACTAGTGCACCTTTCCTTGGATACCTTCCAGGACCTCTTCCATCCTCCCCATTTTGTGATGATGGCAGCTGGTGGTGATGAGAAAGTGAGTGGTGTGCAGAAGGAAAAAAGATCTTTGGTTAGTTTTACATCCCTAAGGTTCATTCTAGGACCAAGGTACACTTCTGATGGACATTGTTCTTTTGTCAGGGATCCTATAGGCCTACCAGGTTTCTGATGTCTCTACACACAGGGAAGGTGACCCTATGATTTAACCAGGTTTCGACCCAATTCCAGTATCCCTGATATGCAATCTCCTCTTTTCAATTATTGTGGGGGCCCTTCTAGTCCCCCCTGTACCAGGATTGTTAAACTCTTAACCTTAGGTCTAGGAGTTGGTTTAGGAATAAGGTACCCACTCCACCTTCTGATGCCACGTTGTTGGCGGGAGTGGACTTGACCCAAAGTGTCCCCATTCAGTGTCTTGATGCTGCTAGGTCCCCTGGGATTCTTGACATCTTCAAATCCTTCTACAGAGACAAGGGGAATTTCTTGAACATCCACACAACCGGGGGAACTTCTGTTCAAGCTAGCATCACTCACTAGACCCTTGGCTAATAGTACCCACAATCCCCAAATAAATCATTGTGACTTTATTCCCACACCCATAAGGCCTTAAGAGCGCAAGACCCGTAGTTTACAAGTTCACCATGTTAGGAAGAGGGTTAGGGATATGTGTAACTTGGGGGTAGGGCAATATCAATTGTATTCAAACAATACCAACAGAAGGGCTAAAGTAGCTGTTGCCCAGAGTCCCCACACCCCATCTTCCTCAACCATGAGTGTTTTTAATAAGTGCTTACTGGATACTATCACTGTTAATGGGTTTTACATTACAAACTATAGTCATGGAATGTTGTCTTCCTCCGTTCCAAGCTTCGGCCGTGCGTAGAGAACCAGCTTCCGGGGTGGTTCAGCAAAGCTTGACGATCACCACCGCGCGGTGAGTGCCCGTTGCCGGTAGGGCTCAGCAGGATGTCTTCTTGAACCTCAACACCAAGGGCCGGTCAGTTGTTGTCACCTGGTATGTGGCTGGATCACTTTGGTCTGCGGGCTTCAGTCTCGTCCAGTGAATCCCGGACCGTCCTCCTAAGATCTTAAAAGCACAGTTACAAAACTAATACATCTGGGAGAGAGCGCAAAGGGATCTGAGCAGTTGTAGTCCTCTTCAGTTGGGAAACAGCATAGGCAACCACTCAATCCTTCCACTCCTTTGGGGCTGGGATGGGCCCTTTCACTTCCTTCCAGGAACATCCAATCATCATGGTGGAATTTATGGACTGGAAACTTCAAAGGTGGTGTTTGGGCTAATAGTCCTTGTTTCCTAAAAACTTTAAAATATCTGGACAGTTTATACACATATTGTTTCAATACTTTGTCTCTGGTTTCCAGAAAATTAATGCATATGCTTCCTGTAGTGAAAACTACTCCAAACAACAGTTCATATGATGATAATCTTTCTAGGTTGGGTATAATAAAACTCTTGACACCACTGTTGCTGTAGCATTTCTGCAAAGAAAAGCTTCAACCCACCCTGTGAGGTGGTCCACTATGACCAATAAATATTTTACTCTCCCCACTTTTGGCAATTCTGTAAAATCCACATGAATACATTGAAATGGTCTTAAAGCTGGTGGTCTCCCACCCATGTTGTTGTTTCCTGACAGCTTCAAACATTTGTTTATAATTGATGTTACTAAAGGATATATCCCAATACAACCATAGCTTTTTAAAAGTTCATCTGCATAGCTTGAATTCCCCAATGACTCCATCCATATTTTGCCAAATGAATGCACTATCCCAAATGCATACAGTATCCAGCATACATCAACATCCCCATACAGTCTCCAGTATCCCCCTTTTTTTTTTTTTTTAATTAATGTGCCGCCCTTCTCCGGGAGACTCAGGATTATAATGCATTAAGCAATAGCCTTCATAAAGTCAACTTATTGCCCCCACAAACTGGGTCCTCAATTCACCTACCTTAGAAAGGATGGAAGGCTGAGTCAACCTTGAGCCTGGTGAGATTCGAATTGACAGTAAGTGCAGACAGCTGGTGTTAAATTACAATGCATTTGTCTATTTAGCTATCCAGGCTCCCTGTCCATAGAGCTTAATTTAATGAATACCATTCAAAGGTTTGAGCAGACCAATTTCGAGGCAAACCCCTTGTTTCCAGGATTTTTCCGTACTCCCCCTTCCACCGTAGAGGAACCATTTATACAAATTGCTTCTCCTTTCTCCAGGGGGTGTTCCTCCAAATCAGGTCTTATTTTTGTTTGTAAATCAATCACTTCAGCACCATAATGTTCTAATCCAAACTGATCCATTGATCTGGTGTTGGTTAAGAACTGTGCTTGATTCAAATTGTGATTTGTGGTTACAATCAAGTCTGTCTGCTGCATTAAAATTGTTTCATTTGTGTGTGTGTGTGTGTGTTTTCAAAGAGATTGAATGGCTTTTCCAAGTTTGGTAAACTTAATATAGGAGCCTTGGTCAAAGCTTGTTTCAAATTTTCAAGGCTCCCTCTTTCATGTCCCTCCCATTTGAAACTCCAAGGTCCAGATACAATTAATTTTGCATAGAACTATCTTAATTTTTGCTTGTTTATAGATAGAGGCTGAGACGCTACTCCTGTCGGAAGGAAAAAGGAGCCTTTCCCTTCCTGAATTCAAAACTCCCGGCTGGGAGATTACTTCGAAATGATTGGAGGTCAGCTGCTTGAGAGTAGAATCAGTTTATTGTTTCTGGGGAGGCAGGCAAGAAACAAACACAAGCACAGCGTTCCGAGGCTAGCCTGTCGTAACTGTAAGAGTAACCCTTTTTCCCTTATGGTGGTTAAATGTCTTTGTTTGTGATTAGGTTCTTCGGTCCTGGATCTGGCAAATAAGTAATAGTTGTATAGTTCACTCTCTGTTTTTCCTAACCCTTTGTAGTTGTTTGTTCCCTATAATTATTCAGCTTGCCATCTCCGTGTTTTAGTGAATATCTCTCTTTTATAAACAAATTAGCTCCTTCTTCGAAAGGAACAACAATTTATGCTGCTAACAATCAAACAAACAAATCTGAAATATATCAAACTTTAGTTTCAATTCTCTGCCTTTAGTAAAATGCAAGTCAGATTAAAAAATCTTTCAAAATCATTTCTTTTATATAGGTTTAATTAAGCGTTTTAAACCTCAAAAATTTCCAGAAAAAAATAAAATCAAAATTGTATTCAGAGCAGAAAAGCTTTCGTATGCAAATTAAAGAGATCAGCAGCAAAAACCACATTAGCCGATCTTTCCCCCTCCTTTCTCTGCTCTTTCAGCAGAGAGAGAGATGTCCGCTGAAAAAAAAAAAATCCAACAGCCCACCCTTTTCCTGCTTCTCACTTCCAAAGGAGAAGAGGGGGGGGGAGAGGAAAAAATGTTTTACAGCAGGCAACCAAGCCTACTTCATTCAGCATTCACCTGCTTCATTCAGCATTCTTCCAACAAACCAACACATTCTGCATTTCTCTCTAACCTCCATAATTCACAGACATTTCCCACAAATTATATGAAGGGGAATTAAAGTGCATTTTCACCAACTTTTACCCTCAACACACTTCACATTCACACTGCAATCAAACTGTGTACACCAATCTCACATGCAAAAAAACTCACTTCATGCAAACCAATCATTACAATTATTCAAACACAAGTTTACTTAATTTGCTGGCCAGCCAAACAATCAATTCAACTCCATTCAATTTTACACACTATCATTATATATATATATATTTAACAGAAATCACACCAAATTGATCAAGTCTTCCCATTTAGACAGGCTTTCCTCTTTACGGCCTGCTAAACCCCGGGTGGGAAGAACAGTAAACAATGTCTTTCAGAGTTCTCTAGCTTTTTAAGAACGGCAACTTATCAGAAAATTTATAACACTGCAATTAGTTCTTTTCTCTTACCACACATAAAATCACACATTTTTTTTAAAAAAACTTTTATTGCATAAGGTTTTATTTTCTCCCCTTTCTTTAGTTTTTCATCAAACAGACCCTAGCAAACTCTGCCTGATACTTGAGTAATTAAGGGGGGGGTTTCTTTTAGGCTTCTACGGATCAATATTTATTACCACCCTTCTAACAACACTACCCCTGGCTCACGACGCTGGACGTTCCGACAGTCGTCTATGAGAACCGCAGAGGTTTAACCACCCGCACAATCCCACACAATACTTAATTAAATACTTTAAATACTTAATTCCAGAGACTTCAGAATGCCATCTGGTCTCCCAGGAGAGTGATCAGGTCCCCTCTGCCACCCCTTTAACGGGTAGGTACTCTAAACAGAGAGACTTTAACTCTCTGATTTATACTTACCTGTTTTCTTTTTCCTTTTTTTTTTTCTTTCTTTCTTTCTTTTCTTTAAGGTCTCTGTGTCTGGCTAGCCTTTAAGGATCCTTGACTAGCCTGTTTCGCCAGCGGGTTACGGCACCTCCTCACCGAAAGGTTCCGTGGACTTCAAAGGAGTCCTAATGGCCGGCCAGTGGATTTTCCTTGGGGAGGCGTCGGTTCCGCTGGGGCAGGCTGTCTGGCAGAACAAAAGTTCTTTGTCCTCTAGTCCCATCTGCCAGGGTGCCATAAATGTTGTGGAATGGAAGGACTAAAAAACATTCCAAGGCCAGTCAGAGACAGTTTATTGCGCAAGGTTCAGAGCCAGATTTGTACCTGAAGCTTTGAACAAAGAAAGAACTCTGATACAATGGTTTTTATACATTTCTAAGACAAAGGATTCAGTGAGATCATACATTTTCCATATATGGTTAATCATGAGATCATACATCCGATTTTCCTTCTATGGTTACATTTACTTGTTAATAAGTTCATCTAATTACTTAAAGCATTAATCTTTAGTTTACAAAATTATCTTAGCCACACAACTTTTCTTAAGTGCTCAGAGTCGCTAATGGGAGAGTTACTACTATCCTTGGGTAAATTCATTAGATTAAGTAACTCTTTGTAACATATAGGTCTTTGTGTCATTCACAGTCAGGTCACTCAGATGTTTTTCCATATAGCAGTCCTTTCCTTGACATCTAGGTATCAGAAGATATATTACCACTTAAAAGGGTTTAACTGTTTGTTAATGTAATTTCCAACAAGCACTTTCCTCTCTTATAATAATGTTAGATAGAGTCTCTCAGAGTTCATGTATCCAAGCACGTCTTCCCCTTATAATAATATGAATAGAGAGGGTCCCCCAGAGCCCATATATCTGACTCTGTATGATTCCTATTTTATTCACATTATTTCTTTTATCTACATTATTCTTTATTTGCTCTTTACTTCAATACAAAGGACACCAATTTGCAATGTTGGCACGACAATGTCATGTCATGCGTGATGCTACTTTTTGGCCATGACACCAGTGGTGGGTTTCAAAAATTATTACTACCAGTGTGGGTGTGGCTTGGTGGGAGTGGCATGGCTTGGTGGGAGTGGCTTGGTGGGCGTGGCTTGGGCATGGCAGGGGAAGGATACTGCAAAATCCCCATTTCCTCCCAATCAGGTGGGACTTGGGAGGCAGAGAATAGATGGGGGCGGGGCCAGTCAGAATTTTTACTACCGGTTCTCCAAACTACTCAAAATTTCTGCTACCGGTTCTCCAGAACTGGTCAGAACCTGCTGAAACCCACCTCTGCGTGACACCTATGCATATGTTTAACCTGGTCAGGGAAAGAGCTAAATATTGCTGAGGTTAATCTTAATTAGGTTTTCTATGGCATAAAATGAAGTGCAAATTTAGCCCTGCAGGTTAATTTGGAACAGAATGGACTGCTGTATCTATCTTTAGAACAACGCATACCAATTATAATGCTTGCCACCCAGCTTGGTGTACTTCCTATAGCTATGATAAATCTAATCCCTGCCCTCAAGAAATATACCATAGAGAGTAAGACCAGGATAAACGAATACAGAATAACAGAGTTAGAAGGGACCTTGGAGATCTTCTTGTCCAACCCCCTGCTCAGGCAGGAGACCATATACTATTCTGGACAAATGGCTATCCCAAGGGTCGGCAACCTTAAACACTCAAAGAGTCATTTGGACCCGTTTCCCACAGAAAAGAAAACACCGGGAGCCACAAAACCCTTTTGACATCTAAAATGAAGATAACACTGCATATATCGTTTTTTTAACCTTTTATGCTATGTATAAAAAAACTATAATGCGTTGCATTTATGAAATCAATGACTGGCTACAGAGAAAACAAATTTTTATTTCTGCATGCAACAAAAACATTTTGAACTCCAAAAAAAAAAAAAAGATGGGTCAAAAAGCTCAATAAATCACGTGCCGGCAGATGTCACACATTGGCAGTTGTGACGCATATTTTGAGTGACAGGGAGCCGCAGCAGAGGGGTGAAAGAGCCACATGCGGCTCCAGAGCCCCAGGTTGAAGACCTCTGGACTATCCAATCTCCAGTAATGGAGCACCCACAACTTCTGGAGGCAAGCCATGAGGAGGAGGAGGATTATTTCCCACTGAAGTGCCGGTTTGGGCTGGAGAACTGCAGTGCAAAACATCTGCTGGCCCCACATTGCCCAGTTGAATTAAATAATTAAGAGCAGCACAGACTCAAGTGGTTGCCCTCGCAATTATTGTTAGTGAGGCAGTTCCAACATTCCGCTTCCGTCTTCTGCTGTTTCTATGTCTGCGGTTCTGCCCTCCATCTTTTCTTAATTTAATTTCTTAATGTTGACGTTGCTGATGGGCCCCTTAATCGATCGGATGTGCTCAGTGAGAGAAAAGAAACTCGTCTATTGCTGGATGCTTACGATGAAAGTCCACATTTTTAGAACAGCTCCATGAGAAAAGGCAGTTCGGTGTGTTCGACATGCTGGAAAATTACAAGCGAGATGTCGATTCCTTCGCCTGTAACAGTGCCTAGGATCAATATGGGAAGACACTAAATGATGCAAGGACACTTAGAAAGGAACAGATGGACCTGGGTGCCGAACCCAACCAGGATAACTTAGACAATGAAGGACAACAATAAAGAGAAGGAAGTAATTTCCACTGGAAATTAGCAAAATCTTGTATTTCTGTAAATCACCGATAGTCCCTGTGAGTGAGCTGAGCAGCCAGTGGTGAAATTCAGCCGGATGTATCCGGATTGCACGACCCGGTAGTGCTGGTGGCGGGAGGCTCCGCCCATCCATCCGGACGTCATCACGTCCTGTTTTTTACCCTCTGCGCATGCGCAGAAGGTTCTGCACATGTGTGGAGGAGACGTGTGTGAACGTAGCGCTTGTGGGAGCACTCACTTTTGCGAGCCGGTAGGGAAAGGTAAGTGAATTTCGCCTGGGGCGGCCATATGAATTTTCTCAACAAATAAAGAAAAATCATTTGCTCAAAGAAGAACAGGAAGATTGTGAACACCTACCGAAAGGGAAGAATAAGTATCTCAAAACTCCTGCAACAATGACTAATAAAACAGCCTTTTTTCTCTTTTTTTATGACTCTTTAATCTCTTTATTCAGGGTGGAGTCAGGGCAACTGAATGGAGCTGAGCATTTTCTGGCCGGATGCCCTTCCTGATGCCTATGTGGAGTTCACAGCAGATATTTTCTCCTTGCTCCCTGATGGAAAAACATCTACCGCTGCCTAAGATTGAACGCTGAACCTTCCTAGTGGGATAAGATGAGCGTCTTCACCACTAGGCCACTGTGCAGCTCAGACGGATAAAATGACTTAACATCCTCAAAAGATATTGGAAGAATCATTCCAAGAATTCCAACAGTATTCCTTATTGCCTTACAAGCCCAAAGTCCTATCAACCTGGCTCCTACTTGCCCTCCCCTTTAACATGTATTATTTACCCATAGCAAACAGCAGTGGTTCTCTATATGCAAAAGGAACATACAAGAGGGATTGAGTCTGTCTAGTTTAATGAAAAGAAGGACTAGGGGAGACATAATAGCAGTGTTCCAATATCTCAGGGGCTGCCACAAAGAAAAGGGAGTCAAGTTATTTTCCAAAGCACCTGAAGGCAGGACAAGAAGCAATGGATGGAAATAATCAAGGAGAGAAGCAACCTAGAACTAAGGAGAAATTTCCTGACAGTTAGAACTATCAATCAGTGGAATGACTTGCTTTCCAGAGTTGTGGATGCTCCAACACTGGAAGTTTTTAAGAAGAGATCGGACAAGCATTTGTCTGAAATGATATAGGGGTCTGCTTGCTATGGATCTATTCAGTGGTGGGTTTCAACATTTTTTACTACTGGTTCTGTGGGCATGGCTCAGTGGGCGTGGCTTGATGGGCGTGGCAGGGGAAGGATACTGTAAAATCTCCATTCCCACCCCACTCCAGGGGAAGGTTACTGCAAAATCCCCATTTCCTCCCAATCAGCTGAGACTTGGGAGGCAGAGAATAGATGGGGGCGGGGCCAGTCAGAATTTCTACTACCGGTTCTCTGAACTACTCAAAATTTCCGCTACCGGTTCTCCAGAACTGGTCAGAACCTGCTGAAACCCACCTCTGGATCTATTACTTGGAACCCTTACATTAGGATTTCCTGCTTGAGAAGGGGTTTAGACTAGAAGACCTCCGAGGTCCCTTCCAACTCTATTATTCTGTTAGAATTTAGATCTCTTTCTTCCTTTCTTACACCTGCTGAGGGTTGCAATCCTCCTTGTATCTCTTCCTTCCATTTGTTCCTTATGGACCTGAGCGTCTTCCCCTCCCAAAACACACACCTGAGATAGCTCCTGGGAAAGAAAAACTTGTATGTCCTAAAATGTCTTGGGAAAGATCTAGTGTTTATAATGAACAACCAGAAGAGAAGGTGGGGAGAAGATCAGATTTCTCCAATTCTCGGTTACACCCATAACGCTTTGACATGGAGCTGCTCCTGGACCTTTGTCTCAAGGGGGTTCAGAAGACTTAGAGATTATGTGGAGGCACAGAACAAAACTGCTGACATACCAAAATTGAATTGTTTGGGAGGTGATCCACTTGTTTATTTCTTTTTGCAAACAAGAATCCATTCGTAGCTTGGATACTTTCCAAGTCAGTCTGATTAGAAATAAACTAGCCCGTGCTTGTTAGGAACATAATAGGGAATAAATATTGCTAACAGTTCACTTTTCCACAAGGGTTGTTTTTTTTTACGCCAGCCATAATAATCTGGGAAATATATTCACACAAGATAGTCCTATGTTAAATGTGTCTAGTACTCATGGTTTGGTGTTTCTTGTCTGGAAGAGTCAAAGAGTTGCCATTCATGGTTTTATGCCTAAGGCGGGACTAGAACTCACATTCTCCTGGTTTCTAGCCTGGTCCCTTTAACTATTACACCCAGCTGAGTCTCACTGCTACTATTGCTACTGTAGTAAAGAAAAGGCAGTTATGGTTTTCCCAGTTGCAATGTATGGCTGTGAAAGCTGGACCATAAGGAAGGCTGAGCGCCAAAGAATTGAGGCCTTTGAACTCTGATGCTGGAGAAGACTCCTGTGAGTCCCTTGGACTGCAAGGCGATCAAACCGGTCAGTCCTAGAGGAGATCAACCCTGACTGCTCTTTAGAAGGCCAGATCCTGAAGAGGAAACTCAAATACTGTACTTTGGCCACCTAATGAGAAGGAAGGACTCACTGGAGAAGAGCCTAATGCTGGGAAAGACTGAGGGCAAAAGAAGAAGGGGACGACAAAGAACGAGGTGGCTGGATGGAGTCACTGAAGCAGTCGGCGTGTGTTTCAATGGACTCCAGAGGATGGTAGAGGACAGGAAGGCCTGGAGGAACGTTGTTCATGGGGTCGCAATGGGTCGGACACGACTTCGCGACTAACAACAACAACAATACCAGTTTACTAGGACTCAAGGGAAAGGACATGATTCATCCCCATCATAATTAGTTGAATCAGTCAAAATCATTTCCAACAGCTTGGAAGTTCCCTTCAATTAAACAGCGATCGTATTTTAATTTACAATTCATCATATTTTAAAATACAATTATTTCTAGTAAGTCAAGCCTTCGTTGCGTCTAGCTCAACTCTTTTCGACTTCTGGGATAAACCCATAGAGAAGCCATCTTCTTCTGGAATAGGTTTCTGAATTCCTGTCAAGCCTTGGTATTTTCTAGTCGTCTTCCTCCATCAAAATATTAAAGAGATTCCACTCCGCTCAGTTTCTGAGAACAGACGGGATTCTGTCACCTGCCGAGACAGTAAAACTGCTTATTAAAAACAGAAATGGTGCACACTGTCTTTTAAGAGGCATTTCCAATGCTGTGATTGTGACACATCCATCCATTAGCTAACAAAGAAAGAATGCAAGCTTCCCTTCCGTTCCTCTGTAACAGGTTTGCCTTTATACACAAAGCTATGCAAATCTATTGCCTAAAATTCAGACCAAGAGAACTGTAGATTATTTGTAGGATTTTCGGCAAAGGCTTAAGGACTCAGAAGGCATTGTGGTGATTTTACCCTCTTCCCAAAGATTTAAATGTGCTGAGTTGGCAAGACATCATCTTCTAAATGAGACCCCCCCCTCCCCCATTGTTCCACATCCTCTTGGGTGAAAAATATCACAAGTGTTGCAAGTCTGGGAAACTGGAGGTGAAGAAAATCCGAAGTGACTTGGTTCTGTTGGCAAATGTTACCAGACATCTTTCGGTTAATTTGGTGGCTTCCCTCCCCCTCCCTCCCCCACCTCCCCTTCCCTCTTTACACAAAACCTTCTCAATGCTGCTGGCAGGTCCTTTGACTTGGACATGATTAATGGGCCAATCTCACACTAGGAACGGGTTTTCTCTACCTTGGAAACATCCCATTGCTTCTCTTTGTTGGGCTGAACTCACTTTGTTCGGCGTTTTTCCCAGAATGGCTGAAGGCCATAGCTTTTTACAACAACAAAAGCAGAATGATAGAGCTGTCATTGTCCAGGGAAATGTGTCTGCCCTTTCCTGTTCCAAAATTCCCTCGAGTAATGCAAGTTTTACAACGGTTGAAAAAAATGGTGACCTTCCTCTTTATGTGAAGGGGGGAGGGGAATCATTTCTTTAATCTGCACATAGGGAGAAAATTACTACCAACCTGCCTTCCATGGAGGACCTGTCTACTGCACGAGTCAAAAAGAGGGCTGTGAAAATACCTACAGACCTCTCGCATCCTGGACATAAATTGTTTCAACTCCTACCCTCAAAATGACACTATGGAGCACTGCACACCAGAACAACTAGACACAAGGACAGTTTTTCCCCGAACGCCATCACTTTGCTAAACAAATAATTCCCTCAACACTGTCAAACTAGTTACTAGGTCTGCACTACTATTAATCTTCTCATCGTTCCCACCACCCATCTCCTTCCACTTATGACTGTACGACTGTAACCTTGTTGCTGGTATCCTTAAGATTTATATTGACTGTTTCCCTATGACTATCATTAAGTGTTGTACCTTATGATTCTTGATGAATGTATCTTGTCTTTTTATGTACACTTTTTATGCCTCCTGAGTCCCAGCTGAGGAAATGGGGATTTTGCAGTATCCTTCCCCTGGAGTGGGGAGGAAATGGGGATTTTGCAGTAACCTTCCCCTACTACGCCCACCAAGCCACGCCCACCAAGCCACACCCACAGAACCAGTAGTAAAAAAATTTGAAACCCATCACTGAATCTGGTGGTGGTGTTTTTTTCATTTCCTGGAATGAGTAGGTGAAGAAGTAGCATTGTATGGTCATATGGCCATTGTAGGGCCCTTGGAGTCCGCTCCCAGTCTGCTCCCACAGAGAGGGTCTCCTCAGGGTGCCATCGGCCAAGTTATGTCGGCTGGCGACACCCAGGGGGAGGGCCTTCTCTGTGGGAGCCCCAGCCCTGTGGAATGAACTGCCCCCGGAAATACGTAAGATCTCCGACCTCCGGGTGTTTTGCTGCGCACTAAAGACCCTGTTGTTCCGCCAGGCCGGGCTATTAACATAACGATTTTAAATTGGGGTATTTTAAATTTCTGGGATTTTAATTGGAGCCTAATTATTTAATGATTTTAAATTTTAATTGTTGTTTTGTTCTGTGTTTTTAATAGGCTGTACACCGCCCTGAGTCCTTCGGGAGAAGGGCGGTATAGAAATAAAATTATAATAATTTATTATTATTATTATTGGAGGGGTGAAAATATGTCTCATCTGTATGAATCTGGCACAGCTAATGGTACCCGAGACTTCTAAAATGAATGTAGAAGAGACTTGGTTCTTTGAACATCATAGAATGTAAAAACAACCTGACCTGACCTGATCTGGAGAAGGAATAGATGCTAAACAGATTGATTCAATTGGGTACCCTTATGGTCATAGAGCTACAGATTTAGCATAGAATTATTTTTTAATGTTTATCCAATATCCCCAAGTAAAATGGACTATATCAAGGATTACACTTTGGTATCCTCCAGATATTTTTAAGAACAATTCCCTGAAGTGTTGCCATTGACCATGACATCTGAGGCAGAGGTGGGTTTCAGCAGGTTCTGACCAGTTCCGGAGAACCAGTAATGGAAATTTTGAGTAGTTCGGAGAACCGGTAGTAAAAATTCTGACTGGCCCCTGGATTTTGCAGTATCCTACCCCTGGATTGGGGTGGGAATGGAGATTTTACAGTATCCTTCCCCTGCCATTCCCACCAAGCCACGCCCACCAAGCCATGCCACACCTACCAAGCCACACCCACAGAACTGGTAGTAAAAATTTTTGAAACCCACCACTGATCTGAGGCTGATGGGAATTATACAGATAGTCCTCAATTTATGGCTGTAATGGAGCCATCTTGGTTCTAAATGATAATGGCCGTAAAGCATTCACGTGACTGATCCAATTTTACAACCTTTTTTTGCAATGCTCACTAAGCGAATCAATTGGAAGTAAACGCTGGTTTTTGAGAAAAACATTGTAAAGCGTAGTCAGATGACTATGGGATGTTGCAAACAGCTATAAATGCTAGTTGCTGAGCATGGGGTCCAGTCAGTGGTAGGTTGCCCCCGGTTCAGACTGGTTCTATAGAACTGGTAGTAAAACCGACGGGAGGCTCCGCCCACTGACCCCAACATCATCAGGAAGCTTCTGCGCAGAAGCGCGTATGGCCCCGTTGCGAACCAGTAGTAAAGGTAAGTAGAACCCACCCCTGGGTTCAGTGGTGGGTTGCTCCCGGTTCTATAGAACCGGTAGTAAAAGTGGTGGGAGGCTCTGCCCACCCGGCATGACGTCATCATTGGTGACCCCACCCCTGATGGGGTCACCTGATTATGGAGAAGGGGCAGCATTTGGAACTTCAGAATTGGATTGGAAGCAGCCCCACCCCACCAGGGAGGTCCATCATAATTTCAAATGGTTACTAAAGTGAACTCTTGTAAGTCAAGGACTTCCTGAAATTGAAAATATCTCAAGAAAACAGAAATGGTCTACCATCAACCTGATGTCTGATTCGTAAGCCCAGTTCCCCATATTTCTCGGAGCATCAACTCCCAATCGTTACTCCCACAGCCCCTCCCCCCCCCTTACATTTACTCAGGAGTTAATCCTGAGATGAATTGAATTCACTGCAGATGTATTACACGTAGGCTGATAAATAGACTTTACTCTCAAAGTCAGCCAGCTTTTATCAACAGCTCAGAAAACTTGCAATTTTATTATCCTTTCACCTTGACACTGGAGCAGGGCGATACGTTTCTCCACGCTGGGGATTGGCAGAGATAAATGGGAGAAATTTCTTTGTGATTACATAATGTGAATCCCGCTCAAAGATGAGTGTTAGGCACCTCTATGTTTCCCAGTTTCTAGTCAGGCAGGGTATAAAAAATGACTAAGGCTAAATGCCTCCGGGCTCAGTCGCAGTTCATGCAAACAATACCATAAAGGTATTTGCAAGAAATGAAAATGTCATTTCCTAAGCATATTTGGCCATAAATTCCATACTGGGTTTATGAGCACCACAAAGGAAGGAGTGTACAGAAGTAAGTGTCAAGGCAGAGACATTATTCTTTTCCCTTTGTTAGTCTGATCTCATAAGCTTTGCTTTCTCCATCCATATAGACTCTGTCTGTCTGCCCTCAACCTCTTCATTGTCTTCCACAGAGTTTCAGAAAGTTGGTTTATTATTTGTGGACTCCTTTTACAATCCATGAATGTAGTTCTCTTTGTTTCTTTTCCCCCTCCCCCACCCACCCCCACCCCCCACCCCGCTTTTGCAAAGATTTGCTCTCTTCTACATTCAGGGGTGGGCTGCTGGGGGTTGGCAGGAGTTCGGGAGAACCTCTAGCTAAGATTCTGTGCAGTTCGGAGAACCCCCAAATCCTACTCCTGGCTGGCCCTGCCCACCCCACCCCTCCCCTCCCAGGAGTCCCTTTTGGATGCAGGTAAGTGCAGGGTGTGCGCAGAGGCTCGAGGAGGGCAAAAACTTTTTACAATTAAATTATATATTTTCTTACAAACATTTTAACACGTATTAAAATAATCACTTCAAAACTTTACTTAAAATTCAAAACATCAAATATGTTATAATAATATGTAAAATATTAAATTACATTTTACTTTGCTGTCGTGTGTATTTTTTATTTGACTGTGCAGCTTTGATCAATTTTTTGTGTTTAAGGAATAATTCTTTAATTTCAGTACAATGTTGAGAAATATTAAAAAATATACAAAGTTCACTTCGAACTGATGGTACAAGCAGTCGGTTACGTTCGTCAGTCCACAAATTTCCCATGACGCTGAAAATTCGTTCAACGTTTGCATTTGATACCAGAATTGATGCACAATACTGGAACAGTTTCAGTAAACTCGGAGCTGGCTCTTTCTTGAAAAAGTACGTCTACTTATCAAGGGATGAATCGCCCTGCAGATGAACATAAACTTCTTCTGAGGCAGAAATTTCATTTCTGTGTTAGGTGTTCCCTGAGTGTTGGGTGGAAGTTCTTCTCGCCATGGTGATAATAACCAGATCTTCGTCATTTCTTCTAAAGTTGGAGGATTATTGCGAGCAATTAGATTGAAACAATTTAGCGCCTCATATACTGAATCGGTGAAATTATACCACTTTTCTAGGTACGCAATGGCTCTTTGATACACATTGATGGCTTCTTTCTTGAACTTTTACACGGCATTCTCAGGCAAATGTTTTTTATGTAAGGCAAATAAAATTTTCATTCCAAAAAAGTGCTCATCATATTTTTTTTTGCAAAGAATCACGCAGCTTACACATGATAATGTGAAGATCACATGCAAGAATTTTCTTGCTTTCCAGCTTCAGTAGGGTGTCTTGCATTATTGACATGAAGAAGTGCGTGAAATATAAATACAATTCTGAAATTGTTGGTTCATTGTCCTTTGCGAGTTCATTTTCCTGATCTGAAATAAGGTTCCAGATAACCTTATGGTACTCATCAGATCCAAGAGAAATAAAATACGATTTTAGAGGTTTAAAAGAAGTCTTTCGACCGCTTTAAACAAACTTAACCAACGTGTTGGAACATGGCACAAAACTTCATGGAATTCTGACTCACAAAACTCAAAAAATGATTTCAACTCTTCTCGTTTCTTCGCAGAATTCGAAAATTCAGCAAAAACCTTCAGCACTACATTTTTGATATCAAAAGATAACTGCTTTGATGCATTTTTTGCGCTGTTGTGTAAAATGTGATTATTGCAATAAGCATTCGATCTTTGTCTCATTCTAACTTATGAAAAAAAAGACAAAACGCGATTCTCCTATCCTTATTCTCTTAGACTGTACAGCTTTAGATTACGTACCATTTCATCATAAAGCTTTTGAATAAAAAAAATGTCCACTATTTTGTGAAAAAAAATAGTAAACATAATGTGAAAAAAGTGGACTGTCCGCTCAAATAGTGGACACCTGGCAACCCTAGCCGAGAACAATTAATCAGTGGAATAGTTTGTCTCCAGAAATTGTGGGTGCTCCATCACGGAAGGTTTTTAAGAAAAGATTGGACAACCACTTGTCTGAAATGGTATAGGGTCTTCTGCTTAAGCAGGGGGGTGGACTAGAAGACCTCCAAAGTCCCTTCCAATTCTGTTATTCTGTTATTCTGTAGTCAATTTATCTTCCACCATTGAAAAAGTCAAGGAGACCATTTGTCTAAGAAATTCACAAAGAATATGCTTGTTCTTAAATATAGGCCGGGAGTGGAACTCTTCAGTCTGAATCTCTTCCTGGGGATTTCTGAATCATCCCCAGCCCTCATCCTTGTATTGCGTATAGGCATTATTTATTCTATCTTGCTGGAGGGAATCCGGCACAAGCTGAAGAAGGAAAATATCTGGGTGCAAATGTTCTGTTTCTGTCTTGCATACCGTAAAGTGGAAAGAGTCTGAACCATAACTTTGCCCACATTTGGATCTGACCGCAGATCCATGACGGGTTTCACACAGGGTGAGGCAGTCTTCCACAGGAAAGAAGTCCACCGTTCAAAATAAACTTTATGCAAAATCTTTGGGAAGCTGGCTCAGTTGCAACGCCACTGCCAAAGGCTGGTCAGCTGTCCTTACTTTCCCAGATCGAAAAGGTAGGCAGTCAGGCCATGTACCGATGGGTTGTTAACAGCAAGCATTGCCATGTGGGAGATTTGGGATAATGGTGGTATCAGTTGCCCATGCTCCGTGGCTTTGGAGCAGCCACCTCTGCGAGTTAAGATGATGGGAGTGGAGAAGATCAATCAGTTTATAGCAATAGCAACAGCAACAGCACTTAGACTTATATACCGCTTCATAGTGCTTTACAGCCCTCTCTAAGCAGTTTACAGAGTCAGCCTATGGCCCCCAACAATCTAGGTCCTCACTTTACCCACCTTGGAAGGATGGAAGGCTGAGTCAACCTTGAACCGGTTAGGATCAAGAATAGAACTGGTAGCAGTCAGTAAAAATAGCCTGCAATACTGCATTCTAACCACTGGGAAGGAAGGAAGGAAGGAAGGAAGGAAGGAAGGAAGGAAGGAAGGAAGGAAGGAAAAGCACTTATATACCACTTCATAGTGCTTCACAGCCCTCTCTAAGCAGTTTACAGAGTCAGCATCTTGGCCCAAACAATCTGGCTTTCATAAAGAACTGGGCAACTGGTGGCCCATTGGCCAAACCCAACTCTTGATCTTATTTCAAATGTCTTCTGCCAGAGAATAATTCAGGCCGTGGGATCCTTGGTGCTCTCTGAGATTGGTGGTTTTCTTGCAGATGTTTCGTTACCAAACTAGGTAACATCATCAGTGTATAATAAAAATCCAGGTTCTAGAAGAGCAGTGTATCTCCTTTCTTAGATGGAGAAGAAAAGGGAGAGAGGATAAGAAGAGGGTACATAAGAAAACAGGAAGAAGGGATGCCCAGAAGAGATACTAAGGTGCCAGGAAAGGAAAATATATTCTTTGCTCACTTTTGCCTCTGGCTCACCATCTAGAGCTTGCTTGAAGACCATCTGCCACCAACGTGAGATCCACTAGAGCTGGAATGAGCAATCCAAGCAATCTGTTGCTTGCAGCCCATCTGTTTCTCTTGGGACTCATTTTCACCCCAAAAATCCCACAGCTAATGCATCGCTTATTAACAGATTAACAGAATTGGAAGGGACCTTGTAGGTCATCTAGTCCAACTCCTTCCCACCCAAGCAGGAGATGTTACACCATTTCTGACAGGTGGCAGTCCAGTCTCTTCTTAAAAGACTCCAATGATGTAGCTCTCACAACTTCTCAAGGCAACTTCTGTTCCACGGGCTGATTGCTCTCACTGCCAGAAAATGTCATGGTTGTTCCAAAGATGCTTTTTCAAAAGGCAACTGGACTTTGTTTTTTCCTTTAAAACATTTCACTTCTCATCCAAGAAGCTTCTTCAGTTCCATTCCCCACCATTCAGTCAGAACTGAAGAAGTTTCCTAGATGAGAAGCGAAACGTCTTCAAGGAAAAACAAAACGCCTTTTTGAAAAAGCACCCTGAGGAAAGGCGTGGACAGACAGCTTTGAAAGTGGCATCAAGTTGAAGGAAACAGGGAAGCAAATTTAGAGAAGGAGGTTTTGATTTGGATGTATCAAACACTGAAAGATATGGAATATTTCAGAGTGGCCACATAGTCATCTACACAATCTCACCTCTCTCACATGCCTGGTCTTTTGCAGTATGTATGATTTCAAAGTGGGACGCGGTGGCTCAGTGGCTAAGACACTGAGCTTGTCAATCAGAAGGTTGGCAGTTCAGCAGTTCGAATCCCTAGCGCCACGTAACGGAGTGAGCTCCCGTTCCTTGTCCCAGCTTCGGCCAACCTAGCAGTTCGAAAGCCCGTAAAAAATGCAAGTAGAAAAATAGGGACCACCTTTGGTGGGAAAGTAACAGCGTTCCGTGTGCCTTTGGTGTTTAGTCATGCTGGCCACATGACCATGGAGACGTCTTCGGACAGCGCTGGCTCTTCGGCTTTGAAACGGAGATGAGCACCGCCCCCTAGAGTTGGGAACGACTAGCGCATATGTGCGAGGGGAACCTTTACCTTTAACTTTTATGGTTTCTAAAGGGCAGACCAGAAGGCAATCTGGGTGAGGATAAATTAGATTTTATTCCATGCAAGCTGCAGGAAACCAGGAAACCGAAGGTGTCCTTTTTTTTCTTACCAGCAATTCCGCATCTTTGCTGCCAAAACATATTTGACATTTATATTTTAAAAGGGCATCTCATATAACAGTTCTGTTCCATTTAAATATCCATATCCTCCCCCATTTTTGTTTCAAATAGCTCCCTATTTACTTTCATTTCCTCAGCCCTCGAGAGCCAAATTTATCTAGAAGTGAGAAGGACATGGGGCATGATTTTATTCTTCCTTTCTCCTCCCCTTCCTGCTGTTACTGCTAACAAAGCATTAATGGAACAGATGTTACGGCCTCCATTTTATGGGATCAACCAACCTTTGTGAAATGAAATCAGCTACAGAAATGGTCTGCTAATTCCAAAGGGAAGTCGGAGTCTACTAACAGAACATGCTAAAACCAGATCCTTGATTCCTGGTTCGCACTGACTTTATCAGCAGATAGAATAGATAGATAGAATTCTTTATAGGCCAAGTGTGATTGGACAATCGGGTAGAGCATTCCAGGCGTTGACCACTCTGTTGCTGAAGTCGTATTTTCTGCAATCGAGTTTGGAGCGGTTTACCTTGAGTTTGTATACATTGTTTGCCCCCGTGGTAGGTTTCAAATTATTTTACTACCGGTTCTATGGGTGTGGCTGGATGGGCCTGGCATGGCTTGGTGGGTGTGGCTTGGTGGGCGTGGCAGGGGAAGGATACTGTAAAATCTCCATTCCCTCCCCACTCCAGGGGAAGGATACTGCAAAATCCCCATTTCCTCCCGATCAGCTGGGACTTGGGAGGCAGAGAATAGATGGGGGCGGGGCCAGTTAGAACTTTTATTACCGGTTCTCCAAACTATTCAAAATTTCCACTACCGGTTCTCCAGAATTGATCAGAACCTGCTGAAATCCACCTCTGGTTTGCCCATGTATTATTGCTGTTGAAGCTGAAGAAGTCGTTTATTTATTTATTTTATTTATTAGTCCAATTTATATGCCACCCTTCTCCGTAGACTCAGGGCGGCTTACAATGCATTATAACAATAGCCTGCATGCTTTTTTGTATATACCTGCTTATTAGGGCTTTCGGGCCCCCACAAGCAGTGTTGTTCTATACAAAGTTGGCTTATTGCCCCCACAATCCGGGTCCTCAATTTACCTACCTCGAAAGGATGGAAGGCTGAGTCAACCTTGAGCCTGGTGAGATTCGAACTTGCACTAATTGCAGGCAGCTGGCAGCTAAGTGCTAGCACTTAACAGCACTTTAGTCTGCTGCACCATCGAGGCTCGTTGATAGGTAAGACATTGTAGCAGACAATTTTGTGTACTATGCTTAGATCAGACCGCAGGCGGCGCAGCTCCAGATTGTCCAAGGCCAAAATTTCAAGCCTGGTGGCCTAAGGGATTCTATTGTGAGCAGAGGAGTGGAGGACTCTTCTCGCGAAATACCTCTGGACCCGCTCAATCGTATTCATGTCCGATGTACAGGGTGGATGCCAGGCAGACGAGCTGTCAGAATCAAGATGTGTCATGCCAGCTTTTGGGTGACGATGATGTCACCATACACCAGTCTTTCATTTCTGAGTTATCCTGATTTGTTTACAGAACTGCTGAACTGTTGATCTTTTTCTCCATGGCACCTCCATCCCTCCATTCTTCCTCTGGATCACGTGGAAAGCTTTGTGTTTCTAAATATTTTTATAACGTTGCTGTTGCTAGGAAAGAGGTTTCGTTTTCTTCCTAGAGGTGAAGAAGATGTGAAACAGAAGAGAAAGGATCTGTCAGCTGCTTTTGACATGAACCGCAAAATAGCAACAAAGATTACTAAAACAAAATAAAACTAAACAAAACATAGTCATGTAGGTGATTTTCTGCAGAGGCTTCTGGGCACAGAATTGTGTCTCTCCTATCTTTCATTTCCTTATAAGAACAATTCATTTTTGTTTTTGTTTTTCCTTTTACTTAATTCACACATATCTTGGCATTCATTCCCTCATCCTGACATTTTAAAGGCATTTCACGGTTTCAAAAGAAAATGATACGACTATACATAGTTATGAAAAGAACCAAACAAATAAAGGTTGCTTAATAGAACCTTTGAAAAAGTGGCTTGTTTAATCACAAGGGAACTTGTCTTTGTTATGCCAACCATCACAACCATCACAGAAGTGGTTTGTTATTGCCTGCTTCTTAGGGCTGAGAAAGTGGCTGGCCTCAAGGTCACCCAGATGGCTTCGTGCCTAAGGCAAGACTTGGATTCAAAGTTTCCCTGTTTCTAGTTGGTTCTAGTTTGTTTCTAGCAACAAACTGGTTCTTGCTCATCTTATATACAAGTCAGGTGCAAAGAATCGGGACCACACATTAAGTTCCTGTTAACATGATATATAGATCATGCCTATTGAGAAGAATCTAGTCAACTAATGGTCAACACAAAATTGGTACTAGATAAGAGGAAACAGAATTCAAGAAAGGTTGGGCAGAGACCATTTTTGGGAATGAAACAATTCTAGACTGATTACTTGCTTGACTCCACCCTCTCCCAGGTTCTGCCTGCTCTTTTCCTACAGAAAATGTAGAATGTCTACGCCTTGAATCAAGGATGCATGCAAGCCAGTCCAAAAACATCAAGGTGGAAATCCAACCATGTAAATCAAAGCCATACACAGTGTCACATGCAAAACAGGGGTGGACTTAGATTGCACGCTGGTGGCTACCATGTTGAGTTTCTTATCCCCTCTTACCATCTTAGAACATGTCTTCCTGAGTTATAGGTTTTACAAGGAATTGCACTCCCAAGTAATTCAATGGATAGAATTGCTTGGCTGTTCAGACCAAGGGGATTGAGAGTTTTCCCTAAAAGATAAGCATCCTGAAATGATTTTTGCAATAGCTAAATTCTGTATCCAACCCATAATGTTTCACCATGTTGAGACCTAAATACAAAAATTAGACATTTACTTAATTAATGAGATTTTATTGTTTTTTATTAAATTGCATTTGTTGTTTTAATTTTTATGATCTGGTCTTGGACTATAATCATCAATGTTTCTTTGAGTCTCTTCCTGAAGAAACCCTTGCCTCAAATGGATAACTCTGAAGGAAGTTTATTTGGGCTCAGAGTCATGTAGAGAGGACAAGGTGCACATGGCTACAATCAGAAACTTTTGTTCCAGAGCTGACTTGCCATGTAGGATCAACGGAAAGAAGAATTTTCAGGGCTACTAAGATGAAATCTTGGGCTACCTTAGCCAGTAGATTCTTCTAACTGAGTCCTCCTCCTCCTCCTCCTCCTCCTCCTCCTCCTCCTCCTCCTCCTCCTCCTCCTCCTCCTCCTCCTCCTTCTTCTGCCATATTTGTCATCGGACGTTGGCGATCATGTTGGCAATTTTATTTTTGTCAACAGCCGCTTGAAAAAGTGCTGCTGAGTTTTGTCCAAACCAGTCCCTTAGGTTTTGAAGCCATGATGTCCTTCTTCTGCCTGGACCTCGTTTACCTTCCATCTTTCCTTGGAGGATTAAGTGAAGGATGCCATATTTTTCTGGGTGTTGCATCACGTGTCCAAAATATTCTAACTTTTGCTTTTTAATAGCTTTGATGATTTCCCTTGGCTTTCCCAGACAGCTTATCACCTCCTCATTTGTGATTTTGTTAACCCAGTTTATACGTAACAGCCATCTGTAAATCCACATTTCAAGTGCTTCTAGTCTCTTCAAGTGGTTTTTCTGTCAGAGACCAACTCTCTACTCCGTAGAGCAGGATAGAAAAGATGTAACAACTGACAAGCCTGATTTTCAGTCTTAGACTTATGTCGTGAGTCCTGAGCAGTAGATAACCCTTGAGTTTTATGAAACTCTTAAAACTGTGGTTCTCCAACAGGGATGAAACCTATCTACGGGCATTTTTCTCAATCTTAGAATGAGCATGAACATTCTTTGGTATCCATTAGCAAATCAGCCAAAGTCTTGACAAATCTGGAGGCCACCACTGCCATGTAATTCTTTTTCTTTTTTTCAAAAACAAAACAGAATATTAAAAAACGTTATCATTCCATACAATCAAAGACAGTGTTTCAGTCGGTGGCATTTTTTGTGCTCCTCCTCTCTTCAATTTATCACTAAACATGCTAGCTTATTTCCAAAGATTTCAACATCCATTTATACCATAATTATTTCCAATTCTTATTCTCTATCCATTGGTAAAATAAATCCCATATCAAATGATATTGTCTATCTTCCTGCTCTCTTATTTCAAATGTCAATTTACTCATCTCAGCACATTCCATCATTTTCTTAATAATTTCTTCATCATTAGGTAACTTTTCTCCTTTCCTATTTTTAGCAAATACAATTCTGGCTGCTGTCAAAAGATTCACAATTAAGTATTGCCGTTCTTTATTATACATCTCCGGTATGATCCCTAATAAAAATATCTCTGGTTTAAAGTCAATATGTCTCTTTATCATTTTTTCCAACCACGTGTGTATCTTACACATCCAATATCTCCTTGCTTCGACGCATGTCCACCACATGTGGTAGTAGGATCCTGGGGTCTGATGACATTTCCAACATTTCTACGATTTATTCTGGAACATTCTGGCTATTCTCGATGGGGATAGATGCCACCTGTAAAACATCTTATACAAGATAGATGCCATGTAATTCTTGAAACTAGTTTTTTTCGGCAGAGGTTTAAGAAGAGTTAAGGCAAGAAACAATGAGCAGGCTTCTCCAGAAATAAAATTAACGATGCCTTTGTTATGTATATATTTTAAGCTCCTTTTTATTTCACATTCCTCCTCCTGTTGTTTCCTGGCACCTGCAATTCTGTCTTGCCTCTAAATAAAATTGCAATCAGCTTATGTTAAACTCATGCTTCTTGTACCCCTGCCGTTTGCACCATTACAGCTAGCTGGGCTGCATTAACCAAGCAATTAGTCCTTCTTTGGTCCCAGCAGGAATCAACCAAAATTGATGAAAAGAACATTACTCTGATTTTAATGAGGAGAGAGGAAATTACCAAAATGAAATTGTTTGTCCACATTATGCTCTTAAGATTTTTCTTCCCCTTTCTTGTTTACTCCTCTCCATGTACACTTTCTATCAGCCTGTGGCGAGGAGGAGGAGGAGGAGGAGAGGAAGGAGAAGAAGAAGAAGAAGAAGAAGAAGAAGAAGAAGAAGAAGAAGAAGAAGAAGAAGAAGAAGAAGAAGAAGAAGAAGAAGAAGAAGAAGAAGAGAGGAGGAGGAGGAGGAGGAGGAGGAGGAGGAGGAGGAGGAGGAGGAGGAGGAGGAGGAGGAGGAGGAGGAGGAGGAGGAGGAGGAGGAGGAGGGGAGTGGGAGGAGGAGGAGGAGGAGGAGGAGAAATTCTAGCTATAGCAAACGAGCTATTATTATCCTCTCGAGCAAGATACCATTTTTAAACTTTTCTTTCTGTACCTGCCTAGGCTACTTCTCGCAATAAACAGTTTGATTTGTTTACCTGCCTGTAAAGTGGGTTTATTCCAACTCCAGTCCCATTCAGGGATTCTTCTGCATGAATGCACCTACCAAGAACGTACTCGCAAAGCTTGAGTTGCATTCTGTGGAACATGCCTCCAAACCAGTTTCAGATGTCTATGCTAAGCAGACAAAGATCTCAACAAGCAGCTGAGCACACAGGGATCCAGTTAGGCCCTCAGGTGCAGAAATCCGCGGACTTGAAAGCATCCTCAGCAGATGGCTGCCCAAACTCCGCTGAAACACATCCAAGGAAAGGCAATTCGTGACCTCTTCTTAATCATCGGTTCCACATATTGTACAGCTCTTGCTGTTAGGGCTTGGGGAAAGAGTTTTGCAATCGTTCTACAAGAATCTGCCTTTTTGCAACTTAATCTCTGGAATGACAGAGGACAAGTTACCATTTCCATCTGTGCAAAACATTTTCAGCTACACGGAAAAGGCGAAACTTGGGAATTATTTTATCAATGGTTAGAAAATAGAAGCAGAAGTTAGAAATTTAGAATTAAGGAGGATATGTAAATAAAAATGAAGTAAATGTGTGTTTAAATAACGAACATTGAATAATGAAGGTAATGTTGGAAGGGACCTTGGAGGTCATCTAATCCAACCCACTGCTTAGGCAGGAAACCCTACCTCACTTCAGAAAAATGGTTATCCAACATCTTCTTAAAAGCTTCCAGTGTTGGAGCATTCACAACTTCTGCAGGCAAGTTGTTCCACTGATTAATTGTTCTCACTGTCAGGAAATTTCTCCTTAGTTCTAGATTGCTTGTCTCCTTGATTAGTTTCCACCCGTTGCTTCTTGTCCTGCCCTCAAGTGCTTTGGAGAATAGCTTGACTCCCTCTTCTTTGTGGCAGCATGAGATATCGGAACACTGCTATCATGTCTCCCCCTAGTCCTTCTCTTCATTAAACTAGACATGCCCAGTTCCTGCAACTGTTCTTCATATGTTTGAGCCTCCAGTCCCCTCATCATCTTGGTTGCTCTTCTCTGCACTCTTTTACAATGATTCTACAACCTTTCTTGCCACAATGGTTATGTGAATCACTGTGGTTGTTAAGTTAGAAACATGGTTGTTAAGTGAATCTGACTCGCCCATGGACTTTGCTGGTCAGGAGATCACAAAAAGACATCACAAAACCCAGGGATATCACAACCAGCATATTTGGATTATATGACCCACGGGAATGATGCAATAGTCTTAAGTGTCAGAAACCATCCTAAGACCATTTCTGACACTTCAGTGACCCAAAACAGTCACTGAAGGAATGGCTGTAAATTGAGGACTACCTGTAAATGCAAGGCACCGCATTCCATCCAGGTGAATTTCTTAAAAATCCTCTTCTTCTTGGAAAGGAAAATGGAAAGCAGCTATCCTTCCATTGGATAGAATAAGAACTGTGTTTAGAAAACAACAGAAGATATTTTTTCCAGTGGTAAAATCTGAACCGGTTTACTACCGGTTCGCTGGCTGTGCATGCGTGCTGCACGCCAAATGCACTCTGCATGTGCACATGCGCAGTGCACGCCAGAAGGAGGCATGGGGTAAGTAGAACAGTGCGCACGGGGGGGGGGAGTGATCAGCTCTGGCACGTTTTTTTTTTTTTTTTTACTTTTAAAAGCATTTTTTTTACAACTTTGTAAAAGGATCGTGAGGCACAGCTGCGATCGTCAGAGCCTTTTTTTAACTTTTAAAATCAAAAAAAGCAAAACCTTCTGCGCATTCGCAGAGGGTACAAAACACATTACTTCCTGGTTAAAACCAGGAAGTAACGACAACCGGGTGAGTGGGCGGAGCCTCACACCGCAATCGCTACTGATTCTCCGAACCACCTGCCACAATTGCTACCGGATCAGGCGAACCGGTCCGAACCGGGAGCATTTCACCCCTGATTTTTTCCTGCATGGGCTGAGTACATCCCATGCATTAGATAAGGGAGTGTGAGCAAAACAAAACCATAGACTGAGAATGATGGGAGATTTGAAACAAGGATAGGAAGGGAAATACGACAATTCTTGACAGCTGAAGGATTGGTACAGTATCCATGAATCTGAGAGCCCATTCTCCATTTCGCTAATGAGCAATCCCATCGGGCTTCACTTGACGCGGGTGTCATGCCAGGAGTCTTTGATTGACACATAATCTGCTGGAAGGGAACAGAAGAATGCGGTATATTCACGACTTAGCTAAGCCCTGCAGCAATTGATGGCGGAGTCTTGCCTTGCTGGGTCTTAAGAAAGACAGTTGAAGGGTGACAGAAGATGCTTCTAGGTGAGAATTCCAAAGAAAGAGGTTGAGAAAAATATACAGTGCTCAGCTATTCGCATGGAAGAATGAGAAACTGGTTGGCATTTCCTGAGAAATAGGAGATGATAAATGAGAACACAATTCTTTGCTGGAAGAGACTTGGCAAGGTTACCGTACTTTTCAAAGTATAAGATGCACTTCCCCCCCATTAAAAGTGGGTGAAATTTGTGGTGTGTCTTATACACTGAATGATGCTGAAGCCACACCCACTCACCAGCCCCCAACCTTCAGCCATTTTCAGCCTCCACGAGTCACATTTTTGGCCTCTGCATGCTCCATTTTAGATCTGTTCCACCCGATCCCCGCCACCTGGAACAAGCTGAAAATGTGACACGCGGAGGCCAAAAATGGGGAATGTGGAGGCTGAAAACACGATGCACAGATGCTGAAAATGCAATGCGTGGAGGCAGCAATTGGCGGCGATGTGCTATACCGATCCCCACAGCCTGGAATGGGTCTAAAAAGGAGCATGTGAAGGCCAAAAACACGATGGATGGAGGCCAAAAACACAACGCGCAGAGTCGGCGATGGGCTCTGGTGATCCCTGCAGCCTGGAACAGCTGATTGGCAGTATTTGGGAGGCTGATCCACCTGCCAATCAGCTGTTTGTGCTAAATCAGGCTGCGATAACGTGCTGAAGCTTACCTTGCTGTTTGCTGTTTGCTGCAAGGACACTAGCCAGATGAATACCAATGGATGCTGGTAGGCAGAGGCAGAATTTTTTTTCTTGTTTTCCTCCCCAAAAACTAATGTGCGTCGTATACTCCAGAGCATCTTATACTCTGAAAAATATGGTATATACTCTGGGCCCAGAAATTCCCAAGAATTTTCTCTAGCAGTTCTCATGTTGAGAAGCCACTATGAGGACTGCAAATGGAGTGGACCACTGATACATTTTAACAACAAATACAACAATTCAAGAAAAGAGAATTTGCTTATAAATTGTTTTCAAAGGAGAGGAGAATTTTGGAGAAATTCTTAGGGATGGGGTTTGAGATGCTTTTATTTATTTCTTGCAACAACTGGGGTTCAATATTCTGTCTTTCACTGTGAAATCTTCTTTCCACCATTTTGCATCTGGTTTTTACCTGGTTCCAATTCAGAGAGAATGTCCCATTTTTCTTTCTTTTTTCAAGTTTTTTTTTTTTAAAAAGTAATGTTCTGCTCTTGAGAATTGGTTGGAGAAAGTTCTCGGTCTGCAAATTAGTGATGATTCTGCATATGCCATTCGAGGCATGCAGTAGTGAACAATTTTCCATTTTCTGTTCTTTCTTGTATGGGAATAATTCATATTTGAAAAAAATGTGCTCCAGAGGCTGAAGTTGCATCATTTAAAAGAGCCTGGGTGGCGCAGCAGACTAAAGTGCTGTTAAGTAACACCAGCTGCCTGCAATTACTGCAAGTTCAAATCTCACCAGGCTCAAGGTTGATTCAGCCTTTCATCCTTCCGAGGTAGGTAAAATGAGGACCCGGTTTGTGGGGGCAATAAGCTGACTTTGTATAAAAAAGAACACCGCTTAGGGGGGTCCGAAAGCCCTACTAAGCAGGTATATACAAAAGTATGAAGGCTGTTGCTTAACGCATTGTAAGCCGCCCTGAGTCTCTGGAGAAGGGCGGCATATAAATCGAACCAATCAATCAATCAATCAATCAATCAATCAATCAATCAATAAATTTCACCTTTTCCTTCTTCCCTTGGTGAATCAATTGGTGGTGGGAATTGGTCTGATGCATGAATAAGGAGACACACGTATAACTCTTCTCCTCCAAAGGGAACTGCTGTCCCATCTGCCAATCCATCATAATAAAGGGATCAATTGTATTCATTACAGTCCCCAGAGAAGACAGCTTTTTACACGCCCAGAAGACACTGCAGTATGAACTCATGCATATTAAATCATGTTTAAGAGTCTGAAGTATGAGTTCAGCAGAATGTGAATCAGCAGTGCGACATGGTTAAAAAAAAGGAGAGAGAAATACAACTTTAGCTTCATTGTTAGAAACATCATTTCCAAATCACAGGAAAAAACAATTGTATTCTTTTCTGCCCTGGTCAGATCCTACCTCCAATAGACCCCCAGTTCTGGAGGATCATAATTAAGAAACCAGCTAAAAAGGTTCAAAGATAGGCAAGGTAGATCCTAAAAGTTCAACTCTTACGAGGAGAAATTGATAGAATGATTTGATGGATGAATAGATGGAGTGAGTGACACCAGGTTGTTGTTGATTCTTTTTTAATCACATGGATCTCTTACAGATTACAGATTAAGAGAGTTGGAAGGGACCTTGTAGCCAGTGGTGGGGTTCAAATTTTTTTACTACCGGTTCTCTATGGGTGTGGCTTGGTGGGCATAGCATGGCTTGGTGGGCGTGGTAGGGGAAGGATACTGTAAAATCTCCATTCCCTCCCCACTCCAGGGGAAGGTTACTGCAAAATCCCCATTTCCTCCCAATCAGCTGGGACTTGGGAGGCAGAGAAGAGATGGGGGTGGGGCCAGCCAGAGGTGGCATTTACCAGTTCTCCAAACTACTCAAAATTTCCACTACCGGTTCTCCAGAACTGGTCAGAACCTGCTGAATACCTCCTTCACTTGTAGGTCATCTAATCCAACCTCCTGCCCAAGCAGGAGACCCTACACCATTTCTGACAGATGGCAGTTCAATCTCTTCTTGAAAGCCTCCAGTGATGGAGCTCCCACAACTTCCGAAGGCAACTTCTGTTCCATGGGTTGATTGTTCTTCTCACACTCAGAAACTTTCTCCTTATTTCTAGGTTGATTTTTTTTCAGCGAAAACATTTTAAGGAAAAAAAGAGAATACACTCTCACATATAAAAAGGAAAAGCAAGCATGGAAGAGAATTGAATTAGTGCTACCAACCACAAGGAGAAATCTATTGCTGCTCTCAATCTTACCGTTTGTAAACGTGGGCCCACAAGCCAGACGCCTCCTGTTTTGCCAATGGGCCCTTTCATTTGGCAGCGTTCTTCCTTGTAGGAGAAGTCAAGGAGCATAACTTTCGAACCAATGGCATTTGCGTTGGATAATGTCCGAAAGATAAATGGCGAACAAGCAAAGCTATTATCCAATTCTGCGGTTCATAAATCTCTTCTTCCGCAAGATGCACCACCAAGATTTTGAGAGTATCACTTCCACCTTGCTATCTTGTCAGCCTCATCGGTAAAAAATGGCTTCCCATTTCCAACCGATAATGAGGATAAAATGGACCAAGACTGATGAGCTAGGAAGTTGAGTCATCCATTATAGAGCTGGGTGAGGAAGAAGACAAATGTCCTCTCTCTTGTTCGACTAGCAAATCCAATGTATAATAATGATGTAATTGCTTTAAACCTTGGATGGTCTGGGTGGGGTAGAAGGAGAAGTTGCCGATCGTCATTTCTGATGGATGCCAATTGTCTTTCGAATTCTGTAATTGCTTTGCGCGGCATCAAAATGCCAGTGTCCTGACAACTGATTTCTCCCCTTTCCTTACACCCCTTGTTTGTGCGTCGCTGTGATGTTTTCAAGAGTAATAAAAATGTAGGTTTTATTCCAATATCTAAGAGATTGCCACAAGGAAGAGGAGGTCAACCTATTCTCCAACACATCTGAAGACGGGACAAGAAGCAATGGATGGAAACTGAACAAAGAGAGGAACAACTTACAACTAAGGAGAAATTCCCTGATAGTGAGAACAATTCATCAGTGGAACGGCTTGCCGCCAGAAGTTGTGGGTACTCCATCACTGGAGGTTTTCAAGAAGAGATTGGCCAGCCATTCTCTGGATGGTATAGGGCCGTGATGGAGAACCAGGGGTGGGTTCTAAAATTTTTTACTACCGGTTTGGTGGGCGTGACTTATTTTGTGGGCATGGTTTGATGGTCATGTGACAATTCTTTAGGATTTAGCAGAGGTACTGGTCTACCAGGCTTTTAACTGCTTGCAGAGCTGTACCGGTCTACCCATTTGTATTTGGAGGCACCAGACTACCCATTTGTTTTTGGAGGCACCGGTCTACTCATTTGTGTTTGGAGGCACCGGTCTACCACCACACTGCCTTTTAACACTGATCAGCTGTAGGGCGGCCCTTTGAAGCCCTGCGGCAAGAGTTTTTTTCCTTCTAGCCGATCAGCTTAGACTCGGGATGCAGCGAATAGATTGGAGGTGGGGCCAAATAAAAGGTAAGAATAACGCAGGTGGGTGGGTGGGAGGGCCCAGCTCCCGAACAAAGAGAACCAGTTCGGTGACATCATATCGTCACTGCTACCGGCTCGGCCGAACCGGGCTGAACCAGGAGGAACCCACCAATGTGGAGAACCAATGGCACGCATGCCAGAGATGGCACACAGAGCCCTCTCTGTGAGCACATGCTGCGTTGTCAGCTGCTCTTCCAGGTTCCATTGTGCACATGTGCACCCGACAGCTAGCTTTCAGCATGCGTACCGGCCAGCTGCTCTCTTTCCGGGTTCTGGCACACGCATGCATGCCGGCCAGCTGGTCTTCAGCATGCGTGCGATGGAACCCGGAGGAGCAGCTGGCCGCCGTGCACATGCACACCCGCCAGCCACTCTCTTCTGGGTTCCAGTGCTCCGGCGTGCGCAGACGCACATACATGTGCTCCAGTTTCAGCACTCGGTGCCGAAAAGGTTAGCCGTTACTGGTATAGGGTTTCCTGCTTGAGCAGGGGGTTGGACTAGAAGACCTCCAAGGTCCCTTCCAACTCTGTTGTTCTGTTTCCTTCTTTGAATCAAATGGGTTCAACTGGAAGATTCTGAGATTTCCAGCGAACCTGTGACTTTGCTAGAATTTGAGATGAAGGTCAACAAAGCAGTTTAATTTAAGCCAGATTGAAAAATATGCAAATGTACATAATTCCTTAGTGACTGATGATAAATAAATTCATCCCTTGGAAAGGAGCGGCTTTGGCCACTTCTTCAGAAATGTCTGTTTGCTTTTTCACCTATTCTGAACACATGGTTGCTATGTGCCAAGATTGATGGGGTTGGTGCTCCATTTTCATCCAAGCAACATTCAAAACAGATGTGAAATAGAGGAGCTGTGACTTGATCTCTAGCATCGAGACAGAAAAAAAGCAAATCTGAAAAATCCAGTCACAGATCTGACAGGAACACTTTAGTCAGCTGATCAAGTCTTTGTCTGTATCTACTCTACCGAGAGTGTCCTGTAGGACATCAAGTTCAACCATTAGCTCAGAGTAAACATAATCTTTTTTTTTAATAAAAGCTTTTTATTATCTTTTTTAGACAAACACACATACAAACATACTTTGAACATATTTTCTTTGAACAGAGTATTTGGCCGGTTCACAAATTTAAACAATATTTAATCATTTCAATTAAGTTTACGATTTCTATATTTCCTTTTGTTAGAAGAAATATCCTTCTGGGTTCAGCTCCAAGTGGGGAAAA